>NW_027053128.1:27500-35000 GCF_011386835.1 Chrysemys picta bellii | reverse complement strand
GTAAACTCACCGTCGTCCACAGGAGGGCAGCTCTCAGGCCGGCCGGCTGCGGCTGACTCTGGGGCGGCGCCCGGTCCCGGCAGCGAGGGGCGGGGGGCGCGGAGCGAGACGGGGCTAACCGGGGGGGGGGGGGCGCCTCCTGCGACTTTGGGGGCCGCGGGTCGTCAGTGGCGTGCAGGCCGGGCCTCTCCCGGGGGATTCGGGGGGGCGGTCCTGCGGGCCGGGCGCAGGGGGCTCGGGCGAGCCCGGGCCGGTCCGCCCCGGGGCCGGGGTCTCCGCCTGCGGCTCAGGGGGGCGCGGGTCGTCGGGGGAGGAAGCCCGGGGGAGCTGCACACCGGCCCGCCAGGCCAGGCCTGGCCTGGATGGCCGCGGGGGGATTCGGGGCGGTCCCGCGGGCCGGGGGCCGGGCGCAGGGGAGGCGGGGGGTCCGAGCGAGTCCGTCCCGGGCCCGGGGCCTCCCCCTGCGGCTTTGGGGTCCGTGGGTCCCCGCTGGCGGAAGCCACTGGGAGCTGGACACCCGCCGTCCGTCCCGCCTGGCCAGGCCTGGCCTGGGTGGCCGCGGGGGGATTCGGGGCGGTCCCGCGGGCCGGCGGCCGGGCGCAGGGGAGGCGGGGGGTCCGAGCGAGTCGGTCCCGGGCCTGGGGTCTCCCCCTGCGGCTTTGGGGTCCGTGGGTCCCCGCTGGAGGAAGCCGCTGGGCGCTGGACACCCGCCGTCCGTCCCGCCTGGCCAGGCCTGGCCTGGGTGGCCGCGGGGGGATTCGGGGCGGTCCCGCGGGCCGGCGGCCGGGCGCAGGGGGTCCGAGCGAGTCCGTCCCAGGCCCGGGGCCTCCCCCTGCGGCTTTGGGGTCCGTGGGTCCCCGCTGGAGGAAGCCGCTGGGCGCTGGACACCCGCCGTCCGTCCCGCCTGGCCAGGCCTGGCCTGGGTGGCCGCGGGGGGGGATTCGGGGCGGACCTGCGGGCCGGCGGCCGGGAGGGTCCGGGCCAGTCCGCCCCATGCCCGGCGTCTCCCCCAGCGGCTTCGGTGGCCCCGGGGGGGGTCCTCCGCGGAGGAAGCCGGGTGGGTGGGGAGCCGGACCCCAGGCGCCCAGACCCGTGACCTGCGGCCGCGACCTCCGACTCGGCAGGAGCGACGAGGGGCTTTCCGGCCCGTCCCCCCCTCTCCTTCCCCCCCAGAAAAGGAGAGAGAGCTGACTCGGACCGGGAAAAGCTGCCTACGGCACCTGGGATTCCCAGGCGGTCACCCATCCAAGTACTAGCCAGGCCCGGGACGGTTTACCTTCCGAGATCGGACGGGATCGGGGGCGTTCGGTCCGGTATGGCCGTAGGCACCCGGCCCCGCGCCTCCTCGCCCGCTTTCCCCTGCCGACGCCCGGGCCTGCCGCACGGTGAGCCCCGGTCGGACTGCCCCCCCCCCTGCGGCAGGGCCCCCGTCTCTCGCGGGCCCGGTCCTTTTTTCCTTTTCGAGCTCCGGGGCCCGGGCTGGCCGCCAGAGCCCCTCCGCCCGCCCTCCCCGGCGTCGGGGAAAATACTGTCCCGGACTTCCAGTGCGCCCGATCCTGTCAGCCGGGGGGTGGGGAGGGGCAGTCCCTCGCTGCGGCCGGGGAGGGTGAGCCCAGGGCGGCTTGCCTGCCGTGCGAGGCCCCTCTCGGCCACCAGGTCAACCCCGAGTCGAAAGGGCTGAAAAATTTTCAGAGTCCCCTCCCGGGCACCAGGTCAACCCGTGGAATCGGACGGGTTCACCTGCTGGCCGGTTCGCTTCCCGGCCACCAGGTCAACCCCTAGGTTGCCGACCGGCCTACCCAGTGGCCGGTTTGCTTTCCGGCCACCAGGTCAACCCCTAGGGGTTTTAACGGGGGCACGCCCGGTGGCCTCTTTCCCGTCCGGTCACCAGGTCAACCCGGATCTCCCTCCTTCCCTGGGCGTCCCCTCCTCGGAGGCGTCAGGTTCCATTTCCCCCCCCCCCCCCAGACTTCCAGGGGCCCGATCCAGTCGGCCGGGAGGCAGTCCCTCGCTGCGGCCGGGGAGGGTGAGCCCAGGGCGGCCTGGTCCATGTCTCTAGTGGGCCCGATCCTTTTTTTTTTTTTCGAGCTCCGGGGCCAGGCCCGCCCGGGCAGCCCTCCTCGGAGGCGTGGGGCGATTCCCCCCCCCCCCCAGACTTCCAGGGGCCCGATCCTGTCGGCCGGGAGGCAGTCCCTCGCTGCGGCCGGGGAGGGTCAGCCCAGGGCGGCTTGCCTGCCGTGCGAGTCCCCTCTCGGCCACCAGGTCAACCGCGAGTCGAAAGGGCTGAAAAATTTTCAGAGTCCCCTCCCGGGCACCAGGTCAACCCGTGGAATCGAACGGGTTCACCTGCTGGCCGGTTCGCTTCCCGGCCACCAGGTCAACCCGTGGAATCGGACGGGTTCACCGGCTGGCCGGTTCGCTTTCCGGCCACCAGGTCAACCCCTAGGTTTTAAGGGGGGGACGCCCGGTGGCCTCTTTCCCGTCCGGTCACCAGGTCAACCCGGATCTCCCTCCTTCCCTGGGCGCCCCCTCCTCGGAGGCGTCAGGTTCCATTCTTTTTTCCAGACTTCCAGGGGCCCGATCCAGTCGGCCGGGTGGCAGTCCCTCGCTGCGGCCGGGGAGGGTGAGCCCAGGGCGGCTTGCCTGCCGTGCGAGTCCCCTCTCGGCCACCAGGTCAACCCCGAGTCGAAAGGGCTGAAAAATTTTCAGAGTCCCCTCCCGGGCACCAGGTCAACCCGTGGAATCGAACGGGTTCACCTGCTGGCCGGTTCGCTTCCCGGCCACCAGGTCAACCCGTGGAATCGGACGGGTTCACCGGCTGGCCGGTTCGCTTTCCGGCCACCAGGTCAACCCCTAGGTTTTAAGGGGGGGGGGACGCCCGGTGGCCTCTTTCCCGTCCGGTCAGCAGGTCAACCCGGATCTCCCTCCTTCCCTGGGTGCCCCCTCCTCGGAGGCGTCAGGTTCCATTCTTTTTTCCAGACTTCCAGGGGCCCGATCCAGTCGGCCGGGTGGCAGTCCCTCGCTGCGGCCGGGGAGGGTGAGCCCAGGGCGGCTTGCCTGCCGTGCGAGTCCCCTCTCGGCCACCAGGTCAACCCCGAGTCGAAAGGGCTGAAAAATTTTCAGAGTCCCCTCCCGGGCACCAGGTCAACCCGTGGAATCGAACGGGTTCACCTGCTGGCCGGTTCGCTTCCCGGGCACCAGGTCAACCCGTGGAATCGAACGGGTTCACCTGCTGGCCGGTTCGCTTCCCGGGCACCAGGTCAACCCGTGGAATCGAACGGGTTCACCTGCTGGCCGGTTCGCTTCCCGGGCACCAGGTCAACCCGTGGAATCGAACGGGTTCACCTGCTGGCCGGTTCGCTTTCCGGCCACCAGGTCAACCCCTAGGTTTTAAGGGGGGGGGGACGCCCGGTGGCCTCTTTCCCGTCCGGTCAGCAGGTCAACCCGGATCTCCCTCCTTCCCTGGGCGCCCCCTCCTCGGAGGCGTCAGGTTCCATTCTTTTTTCCAGACTTCCAGGGGCCCGATCCAGTCGACCGGGAGGCAGTCCCTCGCTGCGGCCGGGGAGGGTGAGCCCAGGGCGGCTTGCCTGCCGTGCGAGTCCCCTCTCGGCCACCAGGTCAACCCCGAGTCGAAAGGGCTGAAAAATTTTCAGAGTCCCCTCCCGGGCACCAGGTCAACCCGTGGAATCGAACGGGTTCACCTGCTGGCCGGTTCGCTTCCCGGGCACCAGGTCAACCCGTGGAATCGAACGGGTTCACCTGCTGGCCGGTTCGCTTCCCGGGCACCAGGTCAACCCGTGGAATCGAACGGGTTCACCTGCTGGCCGGTTCGCTTTCCGGCCACCAGGTCAACCCCTAGGTTTTAAGGGGGGGGACGCCCGGTGGCCTCTTTCCCGTCCGGTCAGCAGGTCAACCCGGATCTCCCTCCTTCCCTGGGCGCCCCCTCCTCGGAGGCGTCAGGTTCCATTCTTTTTTCCAGACTTCCAGGGGCCCGATCCAGTCGGCCGGGTGGCAGTCCCTCGCTGCGGCCGGGGAGGGTGAGCCCAGGGCGGCTTGCCTGCCGTGCGAGTCCCCTCTCGGCCACCAGGTCAACCCCGAGTCGAAAGGGCTGAAAAATTTTCAGAGTCCCCTCCCGGGCACCAGGTCAACCCGTGGAATCGAACGGGTTCACCTGCTGGCCGGTTCGCTTCCCGGGCACCAGGTCAACCCGTGGAATCGAACGGGTTCACCTGCTGGCCGGTTCGCTTCCCGGGCACCAGGTCAACCCGTGGAATCGAACGGGTTCACCTGCTGGCCGGTTCGCTTCCCGGGCACCAGGTCAACCCGTGGAATCGAAAGGGTTCACCTGCTGGCCGGTTCGCTTTCCGGCCACCAGGTCAACCCCTAGGTTTTAAGGGGGGGGACGCCCGGTGGCCTCTTTCCCGTCCGGTCAGCAGGTCAACCCGGATCTCCCTCCTTCCCTGGGCGCCCCCTCCTCGGAGGCGTCAGGTTCCATTCTTCTTTTTCCAGACTTCCAGGGGCCCGATCCAGTCGACCGGGAGGCAGTCCCTCGCTGCGGCCGGGGAAGGTGAGCCCAGGGCGGCCTGGTCCATGTCTCTAGTGGGCCCGATCCTTTTTTTTTTTTTCGAGCTCCGGGGCCAGGCCCGCCCGGGCAGCCCTCCTCGGAGGCGTGGGGCGATTCCCCCCCCCCCCCAGACTTCCAGGGGCCCGATCCTGTCGGCCGGGAGGCAGTCCCTCGCTGCGGCCGGGGAGGGTCAGCCCAGGGCGGCTTGCCTGCCGTGCGAGTCCCCTCTCGGCCACCAGGTCAACCGCGAGTCGAAAGGGCTGAAAAATTTTCAGAGTCCCCTCCCGGGCACCAGGTCAACCCGTGGAATCGAACGGGTTCACCTGCTGGCCGGTTCGCTTCCCGGCCACCAGGTCAACCCGTGGAATCGGACGGGTTCACCGGCTGGCCGGTTCGCTTTCCGGCCACCAGGTCAACCCGTGGAATCGAACGGGTTCACCTGCTGGCCGGTTCGCTTTCCGGCCACCAGGTCAACCCCTAGGTTTTAAGGGGGGGGGGACGCCCGGTGGCCTCTTTCCCGTCCGGTCAGCAGGTCAACCCGGATCTCCCTCCTTCCCTGGGCGCCCCCTCCTCGGAGGCGTCAGGTTCCATTCTTTTTTCCAGACTTCCAGGGGCCCGATCCAGTCGACCGGGAGGCAGTCCCTCGCTGCGGCCGGGGAGGGTGAGCCCAGGGCGGCTTGCCTGCCGTGCGAGTCCCCTCTCGGCCACCAGGTCAACCCCGAGTCGAAAGGGCTGAAAAATTTTCAGAGTCCCCTCCCGGGCACCAGGTCAACCCGTGGAATCGAACGGGTTCACCTGCTGGCCGGTTCGCTTCCCGGGCACCAGGTCAACCCGTGGAATCGAACGGGTTCACCTGCTGGCCGGTTCGCTTCCCGGGCACCAGGTCAACCCGTGGAATCGAACGGGTTCACCTGCTGGCCGGTTCGCTTTCCGGCCACCAGGTCAACCCCTAGGTTTTAAGGGGGGGGACGCCCGGTGGCCTCTTTCCCGTCCGGTCAGCAGGTCAACCCGGATCTCCCTCCTTCCCTGGGCGCCCCCTCCTCGGAGGCGTCAGGTTCCATTCTTTTTTCCAGACTTCCAGGGGCCCGATCCAGTCGGCCGGGTGGCAGTCCCTCGCTGCGGCCGGGGAGGGTGAGCCCAGGGCGGCTTGCCTGCCGTGCGAGTCCCCTCTCGGCCACCAGGTCAACCCCGAGTCGAAAGGGCTGAAAAATTTTCAGAGTCCCCTCCCGGGCACCAGGTCAACCCGTGGAATCGAACGGGTTCACCTGCTGGCCGGTTCGCTTCCCGGGCACCAGGTCAACCCGTGGAATCGAACGGGTTCACCTGCTGGCCGGTTCGCTTCCCGGGCACCAGGTCAACCCGTGGAATCGAACGGGTTCACCTGCTGGCCGGTTCGCTTCCCGGGCACCAGGTCAACCCGTGGAATCGAAAGGGTTCACCTGCTGGCCGGTTCGCTTTCCGGCCACCAGGTCAACCCCTAGGTTTTAAGGGGGGGGACGCCCGGTGGCCTCTTTCCCGTCCGGTCAGCAGGTCAACCCGGATCTCCCTCCTTCCCTGGGCGCCCCCTCCTCGGAGGCGTCAGGTTCCATTCTTCTTTTTCCAGACTTCCAGGGGCCCGATCCAGTCGACCGGGAGGCAGTCCCTCGCTGCGGCCGGGGAAGGTGAGCCCAGGGCGGCCTGGTCCATGTCTCTAGTGGGCCCGATCCTTTTTTTTTTTCCGAGCTCCGGGGCCAGGCCCGCCCGGGCAGCCCTCCTCGGGGGCGTGGGGCGATTTCCCCCCCCCCACCCCCAGACTTCCAGGGGCCCGATCCTGTCGGCCGGGAGGCAGTCCCTCGCTGCGGCCGGGGAGGGTCAGCCCAGGGCGGCCTGCTTGGCGGCCGGGTCCATGTCTCTAGTGGGCCCGATCCTTTTTTTCCCTTTTCCGGCTCCGGGGCCCGGGGTGCCCGGGTAGCCCTCCGCGGTGGCGTCGGCCAATTTTTTTAAAATCAGACTTCCGTGGGCCCGATCCTGACGGCCGGGAGGCAGTCCCTCGCCGCGTCCGGGGACGGCGAGACGCTCGGCCACCGGGTCAACCCGGAGGAAGCGGGCTGGGGGAAGAAAAAAAAAAAAAAAGTTTTCCAAGTCCGAAAAATTTTCAAAGTCCCCTCTCGGCCACCAGGTCAACCCCTTTGGAGCGAATGGGTTGACCTGACGGCCGGTCGTCTCGCGGATGTCCGGAAGGGGTCGCCCCACGCCGTCTCGGCCGACCGAGGGAACCACGAGGTGGCGCCCAGTTCCAGTTTCGTACCGCCGAAGGCGGGGCTTTGGCTTTTTCGACCTGCCTTTCGAGGATTGTGTGAGGAGATTTCTGAGGACAGGTTTTTCAGAGCCTGTGAGAACCGGAGCTCAGCCTAGGGGATCAATCCGAGTATTGTACCCGACCCTGCCCGGCGTGGGAGGGGGGGAGCGGGCCCGTTTGAGGGCGGAGGCCAGCACCCGGCCCTCCGCCGAGACGGCCCGCTTTGCCCGGCTCTTAGCTCACGGGCCCCGCAGCGGCCGGGAGCCGAGCTCCGAGTGTCGGCGCCCCCCGGAGGGAGGGGGGGGCCCGCTCCTCTCGCGCCCGCCGATCGATGTGGCGCTGACGTTCGCGACGGGAAGGGCCCTTCGCGGGCCGGCACCCCAACCGCGGGGCCGTCCGGTGTTCAGGCGGATGGGGGACCCTCTTCCTTTTCGCGTGCACGGATCCAGGGACCGATGGGGACTTCCCTCCTCGGGGCGGCCCGGGCACCTGCCCGGCCCTCCGTGCGTGGGGCCGTCTGGCCGAGATCTCCGCCGTGCGAGGTCGAGCGGTTCCGGCAGACCACCCAGGGGTCCGAAAAACCCAGGGAGCCGCGAGGCTCAGCAGGGCCAAACACGGTCGCGAGAGCGAGCAGGGGCGCGCTGCGGTCCCCCCCCGA
>NW_027053128.1:10000-17500 GCF_011386835.1 Chrysemys picta bellii | reverse complement strand
CCTGGCGGCCGGTTTGCTTTCCGGCCACCAGGTCAACCCATTGGATTCGACGGGTTGACCTGGCGGCTGGTTTGCTTTCCGGCCACCAGGTCAACCCATTGGATTCGACGGGTTGACCTGGTGGCCGGTTTGCTTTCCGGCCCGGGTGTCACCCCACTCCCAGGGCAGCACGGCAGTGGTCTTGAGGACCACAGAGGGGGGCTTAATAGTCGAGAGGGAGCAGGTCCGGGGGAGGCTTAATAGTCGTCCCCCGGCCAGTCCGGGGGAGGCTTAATAGTCGTCCCCCGGGTACTCCGGGGGCCAGGCTTAATCGTCGTCCCCCCGGGCGCTCCAGGGGGAAAAGCTTAATAGTCCTCCCCCGAGGATAGGCTTAATAGGCGTCCCCCGGCCAGTCCGGGGGAGGCTTAATAGTCCTTCCAGGGGAGGCTTAATAGTCATCCCCCGGGCAGTCCGCGGGAGGCTTAATAGTCGTCCCCCGAGTGCTCCGGGGGGGGCAGGCTTAATAGTCGTTCCCCAGGCAGTCCGGGAGAGGCTTAAGAGTCATCCCCCGACAGTGTGGGTGTGGGTGTGGGCGGGGGGGAGGCTTAGCAGTCGTCCCCAGGGCGGTCCGGGGGTGGGGGGAGGCCTCAGAGTCGTCCCTCCGAGAGCCGTGTCGGCGGCGGTGGCGGGTGTCAGGCTTTACATCCAGCCTCCGGAGGGTGAGCGTCCTCGGACGCGATGCAGCCGCCGCAGAGAGGCAGCCTCCGAGGCAGGGAGCGGAGCACCGAGGCTGGGGAGTGGGGAGCAGGAGCCGGGGGGGGGGAGGTGGGGGGCGTTCAGGACAACAGGTCAACCCCCGGGAAGCGGCTGTCAAATGTTCAAAGTCCCCACTCGGCCACCAGGTCAAGCCCCGGGAAGCGGCTGTAAAATGTTCAAAGTCCCCCCCGGGACAACAGGTCAAGCCCTGGGAGGCGGCTGTCAAATGTTCAAAGTCCCCACCGGGACAACAGGTCAAGCCCTGGGAGGCGGCTGTCAAATGTTCAAAGTCCCCACCGGGACAACAGGTCAACCCCCGGGAAGCGGCTGTCAAATTTTCAAAGTCCCCGTTCGGCCACCAGGTCAACCCGCTGAATCTACTGGGTTGACCTGGCGGCCGGTTTGCTTTCCGGCCACCAGGTCAACCCATTGGATTCGACGGGTTGACCTGGCGACCGGTTTGCTTTCCGGCCACCAGGTCAACCCATTGGATTCGACGGGTTGACCTGGTGGCCGGTTTGCTTTCCGGACCGGATGTCACCCCACTCCCAGGGCAGCGCGGCAGTGGTGCTGAGGACCGCAGAGGGGGGGCTTAATAGTCGAGAGGGAGCAGGTCCGGGGGAGGCTTAATAGTCGTCCCCCGAGGACTCCGGGGGCCAGGCTTAATAGTCGTCCCCCCCCCCCCCCCCCCCGGGCGCTCCAGGGGGGAAAGCTTAATAGTCCTCCCCCGAGGACTCCGGGGGCAGGCTTAACAGTCGTCCGCCCCGGGCGCTCCAGCGGGAAAGCTTAATAGTCCTCCCCTGACAGTGTGTGTGTGTGTGGGAGGGAGGCTTAGCAGTCTTGCCCCGGGTGGTCCGGTGGGGGAGGCTTAGCAGTCATCCCCCGAGGACTCCGGGGGCAGGCTTAATAGTGGTTCCAGGGGAGGCTTAATAGTCTTCCCCCGGGCAGTCCGGGAGAGGCTTAATCGTCATCCCCCGACAGTGTGTGTGTGTGTGTGTGGGGGGGAGGCTTAGCAGTCTTCCCCCAGGCTGGGTGGGGGCCTGGCGGGAGGCGTCGCAGTCTTCCCCCGGGCGGTCCGGTGGGGGAGGCTTAGCAGTCGTCCCCAGGGCGGTCCGGGGGTGGGGTGGGGTGGGGGGCCTCACAGTCGTCCCTCGGAGAGCCGGGTCGGCGGCAGTGGTGGGTTTACGTCCAGCCTCCGGAGGGTGCGCGTCCTCGGAGGCGATGCAGGCGCCGCAGAGAGGCAGCCTCCGAGGCAGGGAGCGGAGCACCGAGGCTGGGGAGAGGGGAGCAGGAGCCGGGGGCTGGGGGTGGGGGTGGGGGGCGTTCAGGACAACCGGTCAAGCCCCGGGAAGCAGCTGTCAAATGTTCCAAGTCCCCACTCGGCCACCAGGTCCACCCCAGTCTAGCAATGGGGTTGACCTGGCTGACGGCCGGTTAGTATCAAGGTAAACTCACCGTCGTCCACAGGAGGGCAGCTCTCAGGCCGGCCGGCTGCGGCTGACTCTGGGGCGGCGCCCGGTCCCGGCAGCGAGGGGCGGGGGGGCGCGGAGCGAGACGGGGCTAACCGGGGGGGGGGGGCGCCTCCTGCGACTTTGGGGGCCGCGGGTCGTCAGTGGCGTGCAGGCCGGGCCTCTCCCGGGGGATTCGGGGGGGCGGTCCTGCGGGCCGGGCGCAGGGGGCTCGGGCGAGCCCGGGCCGGTCCGCCCCGGGGCCGGGGTCTCCGCCTGCGGCTCAGGGGGGCGCGGGTCGTCGGGGGAGGAAGCCCGGGGGAGCTGCACACCGGCCCGCCAGGCCAGGCCTGGCCTGGATGGCCGCGGGGGGATTCGGGGCGGTCCCGCGGGCCGGGGGCCGGGCGCAGGGGAGGCGGGGGGTCCGAGCGAGTCCGTCCCGGGCCCGGGGCCTCCCCCTGCGGCTTTGGGGTCCGTGGGTCCCCGCTGGCGGAAGCCACTGGGAGCTGGACACCCGCCGTCCGTCCCGCCTGGCCAGGCCTGGCCTGGGTGGCCGCGGGGGGATTCGGGGCGGTCCCGCGGGCCGGCGGCCGGGCGCAGGGGAGGCGGGGGGTCCGAGCGAGTCGGTCCCGGGCCTGGGGTCTCCCCCTGCGGCTTTGGGGTCCGTGGGTCCCCGCTGGAGGAAGCCGCTGGGCGCTGGACACCCGCCGTCCGTCCCGCCTGGCCAGGCCTGGCCTGGGTGGCCGCGGGGGGATTCGGGGCGGTCCCGCGGGCCGGCGGCCGGGCGCAGGGGGTCCGAGCGAGTCCGTCCCAGGCCCGGGGCCTCCCCCTGCGGCTTTGGGGTCCGTGGGTCCCCGCTGGAGGAAGCCGCTGGGCGCTGGACACCCGCCGTCCGTCCCGCCTGGCCAGGCCTGGCCTGGGTGGCCGCGGGGGGGGATTCGGGGCGGACCTGCGGGCCGGCGGCCGGGAGGGTCCGGGCCAGTCCGCCCCATGCCCGGCGTCTCCCCCAGCGGCTTCGGTGGCCCCGGGGGGGGTCCTCCGCGGAGGAAGCCGGGTGGGTGGGGAGCCGGACCCCAGGCGCCCAGACCCGTGACCTGCGGCCGCGACCTCCGACTCGGCAGGAGCGACGAGGGGCTTTCCGGCCCGTCCCCCCCTCTCCTTCCCCCCCAGAAAAGGAGAGAGAGCTGACTCGGACCGGGAAAAGCTGCCTACGGCACCTGGGATTCCCAGGCGGTCACCCATCCAAGTACTAGCCAGGCCCGGGACGGTTTACCTTCCGAGATCGGACGGGATCGGGGGCGTTCGGTCCGGTATGGCCGTAGGCACCCGGCCCCGCGCCTCCTCGCCCGCTTTCCCCTGCCGACGCCCGGGCCTGCCGCACGGTGAGCCCCGGTCGGACTGCCCCCCCCCCTGCGGCAGGGCCCCCGTCTCTCGCGGGCCCGGTCCTTTTTTCCTTTTCGAGCTCCGGGGCCCGGGCTGGCCGCCAGAGCCCCTCCGCCCGCCCTCCCCGGCGTCGGGGAAAATACTGTCCCGGACTTCCAGTGCGCCCGATCCTGTCAGCCGGGGGGTGGGGAGGGGCAGTCCCTCGCTGCGGCCGGGGAGGGTGAGCCCAGGGCGGCTTGCCTGCCGTGCGAGGCCCCTCTCGGCCACCAGGTCAACCCCGAGTCGAAAGGGCTGAAAAATTTTCAGAGTCCCCTCCCGGGCACCAGGTCAACCCGTGGAATCGGACGGGTTCACCTGCTGGCCGGTTCGCTTCCCGGCCACCAGGTCAACCCCTAGGTTGCCGACCGGCCTACCCAGTGGCCGGTTTGCTTTCCGGCCACCAGGTCAACCCCTAGGGGTTTTAACGGGGGCACGCCCGGTGGCCTCTTTCCCGTCCGGTCACCAGGTCAACCCGGATCTCCCTCCTTCCCTGGGCGTCCCCTCCTCGGAGGCGTCAGGTTCCATTTCCCCCCCCCCCCCCAGACTTCCAGGGGCCCGATCCAGTCGGCCGGGAGGCAGTCCCTCGCTGCGGCCGGGGAGGGTGAGCCCAGGGCGGCCTGGTCCATGTCTCTAGTGGGCCCGATCCTTTTTTTTTTTTTCGAGCTCCGGGGCCAGGCCCGCCCGGGCAGCCCTCCTCGGAGGCGTGGGGCGATTCCCCCCCCCCCCCAGACTTCCAGGGGCCCGATCCTGTCGGCCGGGAGGCAGTCCCTCGCTGCGGCCGGGGAGGGTCAGCCCAGGGCGGCTTGCCTGCCGTGCGAGTCCCCTCTCGGCCACCAGGTCAACCGCGAGTCGAAAGGGCTGAAAAATTTTCAGAGTCCCCTCCCGGGCACCAGGTCAACCCGTGGAATCGAACGGGTTCACCTGCTGGCCGGTTCGCTTCCCGGCCACCAGGTCAACCCGTGGAATCGGACGGGTTCACCGGCTGGCCGGTTCGCTTTCCGGCCACCAGGTCAACCCCTAGGTTTTAAGGGGGGGACGCCCGGTGGCCTCTTTCCCGTCCGGTCACCAGGTCAACCCGGATCTCCCTCCTTCCCTGGGCGCCCCCTCCTCGGAGGCGTCAGGTTCCATTCTTTTTTCCAGACTTCCAGGGGCCCGATCCAGTCGGCCGGGTGGCAGTCCCTCGCTGCGGCCGGGGAGGGTGAGCCCAGGGCGGCTTGCCTGCCGTGCGAGTCCCCTCTCGGCCACCAGGTCAACCCCGAGTCGAAAGGGCTGAAAAATTTTCAGAGTCCCCTCCCGGGCACCAGGTCAACCCGTGGAATCGAACGGGTTCACCTGCTGGCCGGTTCGCTTCCCGGCCACCAGGTCAACCCGTGGAATCGGACGGGTTCACCGGCTGGCCGGTTCGCTTTCCGGCCACCAGGTCAACCCCTAGGTTTTAAGGGGGGGGGGACGCCCGGTGGCCTCTTTCCCGTCCGGTCAGCAGGTCAACCCGGATCTCCCTCCTTCCCTGGGTGCCCCCTCCTCGGAGGCGTCAGGTTCCATTCTTTTTTCCAGACTTCCAGGGGCCCGATCCAGTCGGCCGGGTGGCAGTCCCTCGCTGCGGCCGGGGAGGGTGAGCCCAGGGCGGCTTGCCTGCCGTGCGAGTCCCCTCTCGGCCACCAGGTCAACCCCGAGTCGAAAGGGCTGAAAAATTTTCAGAGTCCCCTCCCGGGCACCAGGTCAACCCGTGGAATCGAACGGGTTCACCTGCTGGCCGGTTCGCTTCCCGGGCACCAGGTCAACCCGTGGAATCGAACGGGTTCACCTGCTGGCCGGTTCGCTTCCCGGGCACCAGGTCAACCCGTGGAATCGAACGGGTTCACCTGCTGGCCGGTTCGCTTCCCGGGCACCAGGTCAACCCGTGGAATCGAACGGGTTCACCTGCTGGCCGGTTCGCTTTCCGGCCACCAGGTCAACCCCTAGGTTTTAAGGGGGGGGGGACGCCCGGTGGCCTCTTTCCCGTCCGGTCAGCAGGTCAACCCGGATCTCCCTCCTTCCCTGGGCGCCCCCTCCTCGGAGGCGTCAGGTTCCATTCTTTTTTCCAGACTTCCAGGGGCCCGATCCAGTCGACCGGGAGGCAGTCCCTCGCTGCGGCCGGGGAGGGTGAGCCCAGGGCGGCTTGCCTGCCGTGCGAGTCCCCTCTCGGCCACCAGGTCAACCCCGAGTCGAAAGGGCTGAAAAATTTTCAGAGTCCCCTCCCGGGCACCAGGTCAACCCGTGGAATCGAACGGGTTCACCTGCTGGCCGGTTCGCTTCCCGGGCACCAGGTCAACCCGTGGAATCGAACGGGTTCACCTGCTGGCCGGTTCGCTTCCCGGGCACCAGGTCAACCCGTGGAATCGAACGGGTTCACCTGCTGGCCGGTTCGCTTTCCGGCCACCAGGTCAACCCCTAGGTTTTAAGGGGGGGGACGCCCGGTGGCCTCTTTCCCGTCCGGTCAGCAGGTCAACCCGGATCTCCCTCCTTCCCTGGGCGCCCCCTCCTCGGAGGCGTCAGGTTCCATTCTTTTTTCCAGACTTCCAGGGGCCCGATCCAGTCGGCCGGGTGGCAGTCCCTCGCTGCGGCCGGGGAGGGTGAGCCCAGGGCGGCTTGCCTGCCGTGCGAGTCCCCTCTCGGCCACCAGGTCAACCCCGAGTCGAAAGGGCTGAAAAATTTTCAGAGTCCCCTCCCGGGCACCAGGTCAACCCGTGGAATCGAACGGGTTCACCTGCTGGCCGGTTCGCTTCCCGGGCACCAGGTCAACCCGTGGAATCGAACGGGTTCACCTGCTGGCCGGTTCGCTTCCCGGGCACCAGGTCAACCCGTGGAATCGAACGGGTTCACCTGCTGGCCGGTTCGCTTCCCGGGCACCAGGTCAACCCGTGGAATCGAAAGGGTTCACCTGCTGGCCGGTTCGCTTTCCGGCCACCAGGTCAACCCCTAGGTTTTAAGGGGGGGGACGCCCGGTGGCCTCTTTCCCGTCCGGTCAGCAGGTCAACCCGGATCTCCCTCCTTCCCTGGGCGCCCCCTCCTCGGAGGCGTCAGGTTCCATTCTTCTTTTTCCAGACTTCCAGGGGCCCGATCCAGTCGACCGGGAGGCAGTCCCTCGCTGCGGCCGGGGAAGGTGAGCCCAGGGCGGCCTGGTCCATGTCTCTAGTGGGCCCGATCCTTTTTTTTTTTCCGAGCTCCGGGGCCAGGCCCGCCCGGGCAGCCCTCCTCGGGGGCGTGGGGCGATTTCCCCCCCCCCCACCCCCAGACTTCCAGGGGCCCGATCCTGTCGGCCGGGAGGCAGTCCCTCGCTGCGGCCGGGGAGGGTCAGCCCAGGGCGGCCTGCTTGGCGGCCGGGTCCATGTCTCTAGTGGGCCCGATCCTTTTTTTCCCTTTTCCGGCTCCGGGGCCCGGGGTGCCCGGGTAGCCCTCCGCGGTGGCGTCGGCCAATTTTTTTTAAAATCAGACTTCCGTGGGCCCGATCCTGACGGCCGGGAGGCAGTCCCTCGCCGCGTCCGGGGACGGCGAGACGCTCGGCCACCGGGTCAACCCGGAGGAAGCGGGCTGGGGGAAGAAAAAAAAAAAAAAAGTTTTCCAAGTCCGAAAAATTTTCAAAGTCCCCTCTCGGCCACCAGGTCAACCCCTTTGGAGCGAATGGGTTGACCTGACGGCCGGTCGTCTCGCGGATGTCCGGAAGGGGTCGCCCCACGCCGTCTCGGCCGACCGAGGGAACCACGAGGTGGCGCCCAGTTCCAGTTTCGTACCGCCGAAGGCGGGGCTTTGGCTTTTTCGACCTGCCTTTCGAGGATTGTGTGAGGAGATTTCTGAGGACAGGTTTTTCAGAGCCTGTGAGAACCGGAGCTCAGCCTAGGGGATCAATCCGAGTATT
>NW_027053127.1:42500-47500 GCF_011386835.1 Chrysemys picta bellii | reverse complement strand
TTTGCTTTCCGGCCACCAGGTCAACCCATTGGATTCGACGGGTTGACCTGGCGGCTGGTTTGCTTTCCGGCCACCAGGTCAACCCATTGGATTCGACGGGTTGACCTGGTGGCCGGTTTGCTTTCCGGCCCGGGTGTCACCCCACTCCCAGGGCAGCACGGCAGTGGTCTTGAGGACCACAGAGGGGGGCTTAATAGTCGAGAGGGAGCAGGTCCGGGGGAGGCTTAATAGTCGTCCCCCGGCCAGTCCGGGGGAGGCTTAATAGTCGTCCCCCGGGTACTCCGGGGGCCAGGCTTAATCGTCGTCCCCCCGGGCGCTCCAGGGGGAAAAGCTTAATAGTCCTCCCCCGAGGATAGGCTTAATAGGCGTCCCCCGGCCAGTCCGGGGGAGGCTTAATAGTCCTTCCAGGGGAGGCTTAATAGTCATCCCCCGGGCAGTCCGCGGGAGGCTTAATAGTCGTCCCCCGAGTGCTCCGGGGGGGGCAGGCTTAATAGTCGTTCCCCAGGCAGTCCGGGAGAGGCTTAAGAGTCATCCCCCGACAGTGTGGGTGTGGGTGTGGGCGGGGGGGAGGCTTAGCAGTCGTCCCCAGGGCGGTCCGGGGGTGGGGGGAGGCCTCAGAGTCGTCCCTCCGAGAGCCGTGTCGGCGGCGGTGGCGGGTGTCAGGCTTTACATCCAGCCTCCGGAGGGTGAGCGTCCTCGGACGCGATGCAGCCGCCGCAGAGAGGCAGCCTCCGAGGCAGGGAGCGGAGCACCGAGGCTGGGGAGTGGGGAGCAGGAGCCGGGGGGGGGGAGGTGGGGGGCGTTCAGGACAACAGGTCAACCCCCGGGAAGCGGCTGTCAAATGTTCAAAGTCCCCACTCGGCCACCAGGTCAAGCCCCGGGAAGCGGCTGTAAAATGTTCAAAGTCCCCCCCGGGACAACAGGTCAAGCCCTGGGAGGCGGCTGTCAAATGTTCAAAGTCCCCACCGGGACAACAGGTCAAGCCCTGGGAGGCGGCTGTCAAATGTTCAAAGTCCCCACCGGGACAACAGGTCAACCCCCGGGAAGCGGCTGTCAAATTTTCAAAGTCCCCGTTCGGCCACCAGGTCAACCCGCTGAATCTACTGGGTTGACCTGGCGGCCGGTTTGCTTTCCGGCCACCAGGTCAACCCATTGGATTCGACGGGTTGACCTGGCGACCGGTTTGCTTTCCGGCCACCAGGTCAACCCATTGGATTCGACGGGTTGACCTGGTGGCCGGTTTGCTTTCCGGACCGGATGTCACCCCACTCCCAGGGCAGCGCGGCAGTGGTGCTGAGGACCGCAGAGGGGGGGCTTAATAGTCGAGAGGGAGCAGGTCCGGGGGAGGCTTAATAGTCGTCCCCCGAGGACTCCGGGGGCCAGGCTTAATAGTCGTCCCCCCCCCCCCCCCCCGGGCGCTCCAGGGGGGAAAGCTTAATAGTCCTCCCCCGAGGACTCCGGGGGCAGGCTTAACAGTCGTCCGCCCCGGGCGCTCCAGCGGGAAAGCTTAATAGTCCTCCCCTGACAGTGTGTGTGTGTGTGGGAGGGAGGCTTAGCAGTCTTGCCCCGGGTGGTCCGGTGGGGGAGGCTTAGCAGTCATCCCCCGAGGACTCCGGGGGCAGGCTTAATAGTGGTTCCAGGGGAGGCTTAATAGTCTTCCCCCGGGCAGTCCGGGAGAGGCTTAATCGTCATCCCCCGACAGTGTGTGTGTGTGTGTGGGGGGGGGAGGCTTAGCAGTCTTCCCCCAGGCTGGGTGGGGGCCTGGCGGGAGGCGTCGCAGTCTTCCCCCGGGCGGTCCGGTGGGGGAGGCTTAGCAGTCGTCCCCAGGGCGGTCCGGGGGTGGGGTGGGGTGGGGGGCCTCACAGTCGTCCCTCGGAGAGCCGGGTCGGCGGCAGTGGTGGGTTTACGTCCAGCCTCCGGAGGGTGCGCGTCCTCGGAGGCGATGCAGGCGCCGCAGAGAGGCAGCCTCCGAGGCAGGGAGCGGAGCACCGAGGCTGGGGAGAGGGGAGCAGGAGCCGGGGGCTGGGGGTGGGGGTGGGGGGCGTTCAGGACAACCGGTCAAGCCCCGGGAAGCAGCTGTCAAATGTTCCAAGTCCCCACTCGGCCACCAGGTCCACCCCAGTCTAGCAATGGGGTTGACCTGGCTGACGGCCGGTTAGTATCAAGGTAAACTCACCGTCGTCCACAGGAGGGCAGCTCTCAGGCCGGCCGGCTGCGGCTGACTCTGGGGCGGCGCCCGGTCCCGGCAGCGAGGGGCGGGGGGCGCGGAGCGAGACGGGGCTAACCGGGGGGGGGGGGCGCCTCCTGCGACTTTGGGGGCCGCGGGTCGTCAGTGGCGTGCAGGCCGGGCCTCTCCCGGGGGATTCGGGGGGGCGGTCCTGCGGGCCGGGCGCAGGGGGCTCGGGCGAGCCCGGGCCGGTCCGCCCCGGGGCCGGGGTCTCCGCCTGCGGCTCAGGGGGGCGCGGGTCGTCGGGGGAGGAAGCCCGGGGGAGCTGCACACCGGCCCGCCAGGCCAGGCCTGGCCTGGATGGCCGCGGGGGGATTCGGGGCGGTCCCGCGGGCCGGGGGCCGGGCGCAGGGGAGGCGGGGGGTCCGAGCGAGTCCGTCCCGGGCCCGGGGCCTCCCCCTGCGGCTTTGGGGTCCGTGGGTCCCCGCTGGCGGAAGCCACTGGGAGCTGGACACCCGCCGTCCGTCCCGCCTGGCCAGGCCTGGCCTGGGTGGCCGCGGGGGGATTCGGGGCGGTCCCGCGGGCCGGCGGCCGGGCGCAGGGGAGGCGGGGGGTCCGAGCGAGTCGGTCCCGGGCCTGGGGTCTCCCCCTGCGGCTTTGGGGTCCGTGGGTCCCCGCTGGAGGAAGCCGCTGGGCGCTGGACACCCGCCGTCCGTCCCGCCTGGCCAGGCCTGGCCTGGGTGGCCGCGGGGGGATTCGGGGCGGTCCCGCGGGCCGGCGGCCGGGCGCAGGGGGTCCGAGCGAGTCCGTCCCAGGCCCGGGGCCTCCCCCTGCGGCTTTGGGGTCCGTGGGTCCCCGCTGGAGGAAGCCGCTGGGCGCTGGACACCCGCCGTCCGTCCCGCCTGGCCAGGCCTGGCCTGGGTGGCCGCGGGGGGGGATTCGGGGCGGACCTGCGGGCCGGCGGCCGGGAGGGTCCGGGCCAGTCCGCCCCATGCCCGGCGTCTCCCCCAGCGGCTTCGGTGACCCCGGGGGGGGTCCTCCGCGGAGGAAGCCGGGTGGGTGGGGAGCCGGACCCCAGGCGCCCAGACCCGTGACCTGCGGCCGCGACCTCCGACTCGGCAGGAGCGACGAGGGGCTTTCCGGCCCGTCCCCCCCTCTCCTTCCCCCCCAGAAAAGGAGAGAGAGCTGACTCGGACCGGGAAAAGCTGCCTACGGCACCTGGGATTCCCAGGCGGTCACCCATCCAAGTACTAGCCAGGCCCGGGACGGTTTACCTTCCGAGATCGGACGGGATCGGGGGCGTTCGGTCCGGTATGGCCGTAGGCACCCGGCCCCGCGCCTCCTCGCCCGCTTTCCCCTGCCGACGCCCGGGCCTGCCGCACGGTGAGCCCCGGTCGGACTGCCCCCCCCCCTGCGGCAGGGCCCCCGTCTCTCGCGGGCCCGGTCCTTTTTTCCTTTTCGAGCTCCGGGGCCCGGGCTGGCCGCCAGAGCCCCTCCGCCCGCCCTCCCCGGCGTCGGGGAAAATACTGTCCCGGACTTCCAGTGCGCCCGATCCTGTCAGCCGGGGGGTGGGGAGGGGCAGTCCCTCGCTGCGGCCGGGGAGGGTGAGCCCAGGGCGGCTTGCCTGCCGTGCGAGGCCCCTCTCGGCCACCAGGTCAACCCCGAGTCGAAAGGGCTGAAAAATTTTCAGAGTCCCCTCCCGGGCACCAGGTCAACCCGTGGAATCGGACGGGTTCACCTGCTGGCCGGTTCGCTTCCCGGCCACCAGGTCAACCCCTAGGTTGCCGACCGGCCTACCCAGTGGCCGGTTTGCTTTCCGGCCACCAGGTCAACCCCTAGGGGTTTTAACGGGGGCACGCCCGGTGGCCTCTTTCCCGTCCGGTCACCAGGTCAACCCGGATCTCCCTCCTTCCCTGGGCGTCCCCTCCTCGGAGGCGTCAGGTTCCATTTCCCCCCCCCCCCCAGACTTCCAGGGGCCCGATCCAGTCGGCCGGGAGGCAGTCCCTCGCTGCGGCCGGGGAGGGTGAGCCCAGGGCGGCCTGGTCCATGTCTCTAGTGGGCCCGATCCTTTTTTTTTTTTTCGAGCTCCGGGGCCAGGCCCGCCCGGGCAGCCCTCCTCGGAGGCGTGGGGCGATTCCCCCCCCCCCCAGACTTCCAGGGGCCCGATCCTGTCGGCCGGGAGGCAGTCCCTCGCTGCGGCCGGGGAGGGTCAGCCCAGGGCGGCTTGCCTGCCGTGCGAGTCCCCTCTCGGCCACCAGGTCAACCGCGAGTCGAAAGGGCTGAAAAATTTTCAGAGTCCCCTCCCGGGCACCAGGTCAACCCGTGGAATCGAACGGGTTCACCTGCTGGCCGGTTCGCTTCCCGGCCACCAGGTCAACCCGTGGAATCGGACGGGTTCACCGGCTGGCCGGTTCGCTTTCCGGCCACCAGGTCAACCCGTGGAATCGAACGGGTTCACCTGCTGGCCGGTTCGCTTTCCGGCCACCAGGTCAACCCCTAGGTTTTAAGGGGGGGGGGACGCCCGGTGGCCTCTTTCCCGTCCGGTCAGCAGGTCAACCCGGATCTCCCTCCTTCCCTGGGCGCCCCCTCCTCGGAGGCGTCAGGTTCCATTCTTTTTTCCAGACTTCCAGGGGCCCGATCCAGTCGACCGGGAGGCAGTCCCTCGCTGCGGCCGGGGAGGGTGAGCCCAGGGCGGCTTGCCTGCCGTGCGAGTCCCCTCTCGGCCACCAGGTCAACCCCGAGTCGAAAGGGCTGAAAAATTTTCAGAGTCCCCTCCCGGGCACCAGGTCAACCCGTGGAATCGAACGGGTTCACCTGCTGGCCGGTTCGCTTC
>NW_027053127.1:25000-30000 GCF_011386835.1 Chrysemys picta bellii | reverse complement strand
TCCGGCCACCAGGTCAACCCATTGGATTCGACGGGTTGACCTGGCGACCGGTTTGCTTTCCGGCCACCAGGTCAACCCATTGGATTCGACGGGTTGACCTGGTGGCCGGTTTGCTTTCCGGACCGGATGTCACCCCACTCCCAGGGCAGCGCGGCAGTGGTGCTGAGGACCGCAGAGGGGGGGCTTAATAGTCGAGAGGGAGCAGGTCCGGGGGAGGCTTAATAGTCGTCCCCCGAGGACTCCGGGGGCCAGGCTTAATAGTCGTCCCCCCCCCCCCCCCCCCCCGGGCGCTCCAGGGGGGAAAGCTTAATAGTCCTCCCCCGAGGACTCCGGGGGCAGGCTTAACAGTCGTCCGCCCCGGGCGCTCCAGCGGGAAAGCTTAATAGTCCTCCCCTGACAGTGTGTGTGTGTGTGGGAGGGAGGCTTAGCAGTCTTGCCCCGGGTGGTCCGGTGGGGGAGGCTTAGCAGTCATCCCCCGAGGACTCCGGGGGCAGGCTTAATAGTGGTTCCAGGGGAGGCTTAATAGTCTTCCCCCGGGCAGTCCGGGAGAGGCTTAATCGTCATCCCCCGACAGTGTGTGTGTGTGTGTGTGGGGGGGAGGCTTAGCAGTCTTCCCCCAGGCTGGGTGGGGGCCTGGCGGGAGGCGTCGCAGTCTTCCCCCGGGCGGTCCGGTGGGGGAGGCTTAGCAGTCGTCCCCAGGGCGGTCCGGGGGTGGGGTGGGGTGGGGGGCCTCACAGTCGTCCCTCGGAGAGCCGGGTCGGCGGCAGTGGTGGGTTTACGTCCAGCCTCCGGAGGGTGCGCGTCCTCGGAGGCGATGCAGGCGCCGCAGAGAGGCAGCCTCCGAGGCAGGGAGCGGAGCACCGAGGCTGGGGAGAGGGGAGCAGGAGCCGGGGGCTGGGGGTGGGGGTGGGGGGCGTTCAGGACAACCGGTCAAGCCCCGGGAAGCAGCTGTCAAATGTTCCAAGTCCCCACTCGGCCACCAGGTCCACCCCAGTCTAGCAATGGGGTTGACCTGGCTGACGGCCGGTTAGTATCAAGGTAAACTCACCGTCGTCCACAGGAGGGCAGCTCTCAGGCCGGCCGGCTGCGGCTGACTCTGGGGCGGCGCCCGGTCCCGGCAGCGAGGGGCGGGGGGCGCGGAGCGAGACGGGGCTAACCGGGGGGGGGGGCGCCTCCTGCGACTTTGGGGGCCGCGGGTCGTCAGTGGCGTGCAGGCCGGGCCTCTCCCGGGGGATTCGGGGGGGCGGTCCTGCGGGCCGGGCGCAGGGGGCTCGGGCGAGCCCGGGCCGGTCCGCCCCGGGGCCGGGGTCTCCGCCTGCGGCTCAGGGGGGCGCGGGTCGTCGGGGGAGGAAGCCCGGGGGAGCTGCACACCGGCCCGCCAGGCCAGGCCTGGCCTGGATGGCCGCGGGGGGATTCGGGGCGGTCCCGCGGGCCGGGGGCCGGGCGCAGGGGAGGCGGGGGGTCCGAGCGAGTCCGTCCCGGGCCCGGGGCCTCCCCCTGCGGCTTTGGGGTCCGTGGGTCCCCGCTGGCGGAAGCCACTGGGAGCTGGACACCCGCCGTCCGTCCCGCCTGGCCAGGCCTGGCCTGGGTGGCCGCGGGGGGATTCGGGGCGGTCCCGCGGGCCGGCGGCCGGGCGCAGGGGAGGCGGGGGGTCCGAGCGAGTCGGTCCCGGGCCTGGGGTCTCCCCCTGCGGCTTTGGGGTCCGTGGGTCCCCGCTGGAGGAAGCCGCTGGGCGCTGGACACCCGCCGTCCGTCCCGCCTGGCCAGGCCTGGCCTGGGTGGCCGCGGGGGGATTCGGGGCGGTCCCGCGGGCCGGCGGCCGGGCGCAGGGGGTCCGAGCGAGTCCGTCCCAGGCCCGGGGCCTCCCCCTGCGGCTTTGGGGTCCGTGGGTCCCCGCTGGAGGAAGCCGCTGGGCGCTGGACACCCGCCGTCCGTCCCGCCTGGCCAGGCCTGGCCTGGGTGGCCGCGGGGGGGGATTCGGGGCGGACCTGCGGGCCGGCGGCCGGGAGGGTCCGGGCCAGTCCGCCCCATGCCCGGCGTCTCCCCCAGCGGCTTCGGTGGCCCCGGGGGGGGTCCTCCGCGGAGGAAGCCGGGTGGGTGGGGAGCCGGACCCCAGGCGCCCAGACCCGTGACCTGCGGCCGCGACCTCCGACTCGGCAGGAGCGACGAGGGGCTTTCCGGCCCGTCCCCCCCTCTCCTTCCCCCCCAGAAAAGGAGAGAGAGCTGACTCGGACCGGGAAAAGCTGCCTACGGCACCTGGGATTCCCAGGCGGTCACCCATCCAAGTACTAGCCAGGCCCGGGACGGTTTACCTTCCGAGATCGGACGGGATCGGGGGCGTTCGGTCCGGTATGGCCGTAGGCACCCGGCCCCGCGCCTCCTCGCCCGCTTTCCCCTGCCGACGCCCGGGCCTGCCGCACGGTGAGCCCCGGTCGGACTGCCCCCCCCCCTGCGGCAGGGCCCCCGTCTCTCGCGGGCCCGGTCCTTTTTTCCTTTTCGAGCTCCGGGGCCCGGGCTGGCCGCCAGAGCCCCTCCGCCCGCCCTCCCCGGCGTCGGGGAAAATACTGTCCCGGACTTCCAGTGCGCCCGATCCTGTCAGCCGGGGGGTGGGGAGGGGCAGTCCCTCGCTGCGGCCGGGGAGGGTGAGCCCAGGGCGGCTTGCCTGCCGTGCGAGGCCCCTCTCGGCCACCAGGTCAACCCCGAGTCGAAAGGGCTGAAAAATTTTCAGAGTCCCCTCCCGGGCACCAGGTCAACCCGTGGAATCGGACGGGTTCACCTGCTGGCCGGTTCGCTTCCCGGCCACCAGGTCAACCCCTAGGTTGCCGACCGGCCTACCCAGTGGCCGGTTTGCTTTCCGGCCACCAGGTCAACCCCTAGGGGTTTTAACGGGGGCACGCCCGGTGGCCTCTTTCCCGTCCGGTCACCAGGTCAACCCGGATCTCCCTCCTTCCCTGGGCGTCCCCTCCTCGGAGGCGTCAGGTTCCATTTCCCCCCCCCCCCCCCCAGACTTCCAGGGGCCCGATCCAGTCGGCCGGGAGGCAGTCCCTCGCTGCGGCCGGGGAGGGTGAGCCCAGGGCGGCCTGGTCCATGTCTCTAGTGGGCCCGATCCTTTTTTTTTTTTTCGAGCTCCGGGGCCAGGCCCGCCCGGGCAGCCCTCCTCGGAGGCGTGGGGCGATTCCCCCCCCCCCCCAGACTTCCAGGGGCCCGATCCTGTCGGCCGGGAGGCAGTCCCTCGCTGCGGCCGGGGAGGGTCAGCCCAGGGCGGCTTGCCTGCCGTGCGAGTCCCCTCTCGGCCACCAGGTCAACCGCGAGTCGAAAGGGCTGAAAAATTTTCAGAGTCCCCTCCCGGGCACCAGGTCAACCCGTGGAATCGAACGGGTTCACCTGCTGGCCGGTTCGCTTCCCGGCCACCAGGTCAACCCGTGGAATCGGACGGGTTCACCGGCTGGCCGGTTCGCTTTCCGGCCACCAGGTCAACCCGTGGAATCGAACGGGTTCACCTGCTGGCCGGTTCGCTTTCCGGCCACCAGGTCAACCCCTAGGTTTTAAGGGGGGGGGGACGCCCGGTGGCCTCTTTCCCGTCCGGTCAGCAGGTCAACCCGGATCTCCCTCCTTCCCTGGGCGCCCCCTCCTCGGAGGCGTCAGGTTCCATTCTTTTTTCCAGACTTCCAGGGGCCCGATCCAGTCGACCGGGAGGCAGTCCCTCGCTGCGGCCGGGGAGGGTGAGCCCAGGGCGGCTTGCCTGCCGTGCGAGTCCCCTCTCGGCCACCAGGTCAACCCCGAGTCGAAAGGGCTGAAAAATTTTCAGAGTCCCCTCCCGGGCACCAGGTCAACCCGTGGAATCGAACGGGTTCACCTGCTGGCCGGTTCGCTTCCCGGGCACCAGGTCAACCCGTGGAATCGAACGGGTTCACCTGCTGGCCGGTTCGCTTCCCGGGCACCAGGTCAACCCGTGGAATCGAACGGGTTCACCTGCTGGCCGGTTCGCTTTCCGGCCACCAGGTCAACCCCTAGGTTTTAAGGGGGGGGACGCCCGGTGGCCTCTTTCCCGTCCGGTCAGCAGGTCAACCCGGATCTCCCTCCTTCCCTGGGCGCCCCCTCCTCGGAGGCGTCAGGTTCCATTCTTTTTTCCAGACTTCCAGGGGCCCGATCCAGTCGGCCGGGTGGCAGTCCCTCGCTGCGGCCGGGGAGGGTGAGCCCAGGGCGGCTTGCCTGCCGTGCGAGTCCCCTCTCGGCCACCAGGTCAACCCCGAGTCGAAAGGGCTGAAAAATTTTCAGAGTCCCCTCCCGGGCACCAGGTCAACCCGTGGAATCGAACGGGTTCACCTGCTGGCCGGTTCGCTTCCCGGGCACCAGGTCAACCCGTGGAATCGAACGGGTTCACCTGCTGGCCGGTTCGCTTCCCGGGCACCAGGTCAACCCGTGGAATCGAACGGGTTCACCTGCTGGCCGGTTCGCTTCCCGGGCACCAGGTCAACCCGTGGAATCGAAAGGGTTCACCTGCTGGCCGGTTCGCTTTCCGGCCACCAGGTCAACCCCTAGGTTTTAAGGGGGGGGACGCCCGGTGGCCTCTTTCCCGTCCGGTCAGCAGGTCAACCCGGATCTCCCTCCTTCCCTGGGCGCCCCCTCCTCGGAGGCGTCAGGTTCCATTCTTCTTTTTCCAGACTTCCAGGGGCCCGATCCAGTCGACCGGGAGGCAGTCCCTCGCTGCGGCCGGGGAAGGTGAGCCCAGGGCGGCCTGGTCCATGTCTCTAGTGGGCCCGATCCTTTTTTTTTTTCCGAGCTCCGGGGCCAGGCCCGCCCGGGCAGCCCTCCTCGGGGGCGTGGGGCGATTTCCCCCCCCCCCACCCCCAGACTTCCAGGGGCCCGATCCTGTCGGCCGGGAGGCAGTCCCTCGCTGCGGCCGGGGAGGGTCAGCCCAGGGCGGCCTGCTTGGCGGCCGGGTCCATGTCTCTAGTGGGCCCGATCCTTTTTTTCCCTTTTCCGGCTCCGGGGCCCGG
>NW_027053127.1:7500-12500 GCF_011386835.1 Chrysemys picta bellii | reverse complement strand
CCGGCCACCAGGTCAACCCATTGGATTCGACGGGTTGACCTGGCGACCGGTTTGCTTTCCGGCCACCAGGTCAACCCATTGGATTCGACGGGTTGACCTGGTGGCCGGTTTGCTTTCCGGACCGGATGTCACCCCACTCCCAGGGCAGCGCGGCAGTGGTGCTGAGGACCGCAGAGGGGGGGCTTAATAGTCGAGAGGGAGCAGGTCCGGGGGAGGCTTAATAGTCGTCCCCCGAGGACTCCGGGGGCCAGGCTTAATAGTCGTCCCCCCCCCCCCCCCCCCGGGCGCTCCAGGGGGGAAAGCTTAATAGTCCTCCCCCGAGGACTCCGGGGGCAGGCTTAACAGTCGTCCGCCCCGGGCGCTCCAGCGGGAAAGCTTAATAGTCCTCCCCTGACAGTGTGTGTGTGTGTGGGAGGGAGGCTTAGCAGTCTTGCCCCGGGTGGTCCGGTGGGGGAGGCTTAGCAGTCATCCCCCGAGGACTCCGGGGGCAGGCTTAATAGTGGTTCCAGGGGAGGCTTAATAGTCTTCCCCCGGGCAGTCCGGGAGAGGCTTAATCGTCATCCCCCGACAGTGTGTGTGTGTGTGTGTGGGGGGGAGGCTTAGCAGTCTTCCCCCAGGCTGGGTGGGGGCCTGGCGGGAGGCGTCGCAGTCTTCCCCCGGGCGGTCCGGTGGGGGAGGCTTAGCAGTCGTCCCCAGGGCGGTCCGGGGGTGGGGTGGGGTGGGGGGCCTCACAGTCGTCCCTCGGAGAGCCGGGTCGGCGGCAGTGGTGGGTTTACGTCCAGCCTCCGGAGGGTGCGCGTCCTCGGAGGCGATGCAGGCGCCGCAGAGAGGCAGCCTCCGAGGCAGGGAGCGGAGCACCGAGGCTGGGGAGAGGGGAGCAGGAGCCGGGGGCTGGGGGTGGGGGTGGGGGGCGTTCAGGACAACCGGTCAAGCCCCGGGAAGCAGCTGTCAAATGTTCCAAGTCCCCACTCGGCCACCAGGTCCACCCCAGTCTAGCAATGGGGTTGACCTGGCTGACGGCCGGTTAGTATCAAGGTAAACTCACCGTCGTCCACAGGAGGGCAGCTCTCAGGCCGGCCGGCTGCGGCTGACTCTGGGGCGGCGCCCGGTCCCGGCAGCGAGGGGCGGGGGGCGCGGAGCGAGACGGGGCTAACCGGGGGGGGGGGGCGCCTCCTGCGACTTTGGGGGCCGCGGGTCGTCAGTGGCGTGCAGGCCGGGCCTCTCCCGGGGGATTCGGGGGGGCGGTCCTGCGGGCCGGGCGCAGGGGGCTCGGGCGAGCCCGGGCCGGTCCGCCCCGGGGCCGGGGTCTCCGCCTGCGGCTCAGGGGGGCGCGGGTCGTCGGGGGAGGAAGCCCGGGGGAGCTGCACACCGGCCCGCCAGGCCAGGCCTGGCCTGGATGGCCGCGGGGGGATTCGGGGCGGTCCCGCGGGCCGGGGGCCGGGCGCAGGGGAGGCGGGGGGTCCGAGCGAGTCCGTCCCGGGCCCGGGGCCTCCCCCTGCGGCTTTGGGGTCCGTGGGTCCCCGCTGGCGGAAGCCACTGGGAGCTGGACACCCGCCGTCCGTCCCGCCTGGCCAGGCCTGGCCTGGGTGGCCGCGGGGGGATTCGGGGCGGTCCCGCGGGCCGGCGGCCGGGCGCAGGGGAGGCGGGGGGTCCGAGCGAGTCGGTCCCGGGCCTGGGGTCTCCCCCTGCGGCTTTGGGGTCCGTGGGTCCCCGCTGGAGGAAGCCGCTGGGCGCTGGACACCCGCCGTCCGTCCCGCCTGGCCAGGCCTGGCCTGGGTGGCCGCGGGGGGATTCGGGGCGGTCCCGCGGGCCGGCGGCCGGGCGCAGGGGGTCCGAGCGAGTCCGTCCCAGGCCCGGGGCCTCCCCCTGCGGCTTTGGGGTCCGTGGGTCCCCGCTGGAGGAAGCCGCTGGGCGCTGGACACCCGCCGTCCGTCCCGCCTGGCCAGGCCTGGCCTGGGTGGCCGCGGGGGGGGATTCGGGGCGGACCTGCGGGCCGGCGGCCGGGAGGGTCCGGGCCAGTCCGCCCCATGCCCGGCGTCTCCCCCAGCGGCTTCGGTGACCCCGGGGGGGGTCCTCCGCGGAGGAAGCCGGGTGGGTGGGGAGCCGGACCCCAGGCGCCCAGACCCGTGACCTGCGGCCGCGACCTCCGACTCGGCAGGAGCGACGAGGGGCTTTCCGGCCCGTCCCCCCCTCTCCTTCCCCCCCAGAAAAGGAGAGAGAGCTGACTCGGACCGGGAAAAGCTGCCTACGGCACCTGGGATTCCCAGGCGGTCACCCATCCAAGTACTAGCCAGGCCCGGGACGGTTTACCTTCCGAGATCGGACGGGATCGGGGGCGTTCGGTCCGGTATGGCCGTAGGCACCCGGCCCCGCGCCTCCTCGCCCGCTTTCCCCTGCCGACGCCCGGGCCTGCCGCACGGTGAGCCCCGGTCGGACTGCCCCCCCCCCTGCGGCAGGGCCCCCGTCTCTCGCGGGCCCGGTCCTTTTTTCCTTTTCGAGCTCCGGGGCCCGGGCTGGCCGCCAGAGCCCCTCCGCCCGCCCTCCCCGGCGTCGGGGAAAATACTGTCCCGGACTTCCAGTGCGCCCGATCCTGTCAGCCGGGGGGTGGGGAGGGGCAGTCCCTCGCTGCGGCCGGGGAGGGTGAGCCCAGGGCGGCTTGCCTGCCGTGCGAGGCCCCTCTCGGCCACCAGGTCAACCCCGAGTCGAAAGGGCTGAAAAATTTTCAGAGTCCCCTCCCGGGCACCAGGTCAACCCGTGGAATCGGACGGGTTCACCTGCTGGCCGGTTCGCTTCCCGGCCACCAGGTCAACCCCTAGGTTGCCGACCGGCCTACCCAGTGGCCGGTTTGCTTTCCGGCCACCAGGTCAACCCCTAGGGGTTTTAACGGGGGCACGCCCGGTGGCCTCTTTCCCGTCCGGTCACCAGGTCAACCCGGATCTCCCTCCTTCCCTGGGCGTCCCCTCCTCGGAGGCGTCAGGTTCCATTTCCCCCCCCCCCCCAGACTTCCAGGGGCCCGATCCAGTCGGCCGGGAGGCAGTCCCTCGCTGCGGCCGGGGAGGGTGAGCCCAGGGCGGCCTGGTCCATGTCTCTAGTGGGCCCGATCCTTTTTTTTTTTTTCGAGCTCCGGGGCCAGGCCCGCCCGGGCAGCCCTCCTCGGAGGCGTGGGGCGATTCCCCCCCCCCCCCAGACTTCCAGGGGCCCGATCCTGTCGGCCGGGAGGCAGTCCCTCGCTGCGGCCGGGGAGGGTCAGCCCAGGGCGGCTTGCCTGCCGTGCGAGTCCCCTCTCGGCCACCAGGTCAACCGCGAGTCGAAAGGGCTGAAAAATTTTCAGAGTCCCCTCCCGGGCACCAGGTCAACCCGTGGAATCGAACGGGTTCACCTGCTGGCCGGTTCGCTTCCCGGCCACCAGGTCAACCCGTGGAATCGGACGGGTTCACCGGCTGGCCGGTTCGCTTTCCGGCCACCAGGTCAACCCGTGGAATCGAACGGGTTCACCTGCTGGCCGGTTCGCTTTCCGGCCACCAGGTCAACCCCTAGGTTTTAAGGGGGGGGGGACGCCCGGTGGCCTCTTTCCCGTCCGGTCAGCAGGTCAACCCAGATCTCCCTCCTTCCCTGGGCGCCCCCTCCTCGGAGGCGTCAGGTTCCATTCTTTTTTCCAGACTTCCAGGGGCCCGATCCAGTCGACCGGGAGGCAGTCCCTCGCTGCGGCCGGGGAGGGTGAGCCCAGGGCGGCTTGCCTGCCGTGCGAGTCCCCTCTCGGCCACCAGGTCAACCCCGAGTCGAAAGGGCTGAAAAATTTTCAGAGTCCCCTCCCGGGCACCAGGTCAACCCGTGGAATCGAACGGGTTCACCTGCTGGCCGGTTCGCTTCCCGGGCACCAGGTCAACCCGTGGAATCGAACGGGTTCACCTGCTGGCCGGTTCGCTTCCCGGGCACCAGGTCAACCCGTGGAATCGAACGGGTTCACCTGCTGGCCGGTTCGCTTTCCGGCCACCAGGTCAACCCCTAGGTTTTAAGGGGGGGGACGCCCGGTGGCCTCTTTCCCGTCCGGTCAGCAGGTCAACCCGGATCTCCCTCCTTCCCTGGGCGCCCCCTCCTCGGAGGCGTCAGGTTCCATTCTTTTTTCCAGACTTCCAGGGGCCCGATCCAGTCGGCCGGGTGGCAGTCCCTCGCTGCGGCCGGGGAGGGTGAGCCCAGGGCGGCTTGCCTGCCGTGCGAGTCCCCTCTCGGCCACCAGGTCAACCCCGAGTCGAAAGGGCTGAAAAATTTTCAGAGTCCCCTCCCGGGCACCAGGTCAACCCGTGGAATCGAACGGGTTCACCTGCTGGCCGGTTCGCTTCCCGGGCACCAGGTCAACCCGTGGAATCGAACGGGTTCACCTGCTGGCCGGTTCGCTTCCCGGGCACCAGGTCAACCCGTGGAATCGAACGGGTTCACCTGCTGGCCGGTTCGCTTCCCGGGCACCAGGTCAACCCGTGGAATCGAAAGGGTTCACCTGCTGGCCGGTTCGCTTTCCGGCCACCAGGTCAACCCCTAGGTTTTAAGGGGGGGGACGCCCGGTGGCCTCTTTCCCGTCCGGTCAGCAGGTCAACCCGGATCTCCCTCCTTCCCTGGGCGCCCCCTCCTCGGAGGCGTCAGGTTCCATTCTTCTTTTTCCAGACTTCCAGGGGCCCGATCCAGTCGACCGGGAGGCAGTCCCTCGCTGCGGCCGGGGAAGGTGAGCCCAGGGCGGCCTGGTCCATGTCTCTAGTGGGCCCGATCCTTTTTTTTTTTCCGAGCTCCGGGGCCAGGCCCGCCCGGGCAGCCCTCCTCGGGGGCGTGGGGCGATTTCCCCCCCCCCCACCCCCAGACTTCCAGGGGCCCGATCCTGTCGGCCGGGAGGCAGTCCCTCGCTGCGGCCGGGGAGGGTCAGCCCAGGGCGGCCTGCTTGGCGGCCGGGTCCATGTCTCTAGTGGGCCCGATCCTTTTTTTCCCTTTTCCGGCTCCGGGGCCCGGGGTGC
>NW_027053126.1:0-55998 GCF_011386835.1 Chrysemys picta bellii | reverse complement strand
ACTAGTGTTTTCCATGCCTAGAATTCAACGGGCACCAGGTGGATCAGACTGAGCAGGTTCAAAAACCTCTTGGAGGCTCTTACCTTCTAAACAGGGACGTCTGTTTTCTAGTAAAATCAGTAAAAGGGAAGGAGAAAACTCGAAAGAGGCTCCTGCTCGCACTCACATACGTGAACCCTAATACTCTCTCAGTACTCAAAGAGAGACCTCGAGAAGGAGACTTGCTAAAGCAAAGCCACAGGGGTCTCTGAGGTTTCCCTGTCCCTGCGCCCCTGACTGATGTCAGCATCTCTCTCTGAGGTCACCACCTCCCTAACACCTTTGACCAATACGCTGAGATACTGCATGTAGCGGGGCGGCCTGGCTCCCAGGCGCCCCAGGAAGTCAAGGCCACCGCGGCCTGTCCCCACCCCCCGGAAGTCAAGGGGCGGGACAGGAAGTATAAAGGCCAAGCCACAGCGCTCAGTAGCTGGCCGGCAGCGGGAGAGGACAGACGCTGGTGCCCAAGCTCCCGCGGACCTGAGCCTGCCGAGAGCCTGGTATCCTGAGGAACGGTCTGAGCTTCCCCCGCCAAGGGCCCAGAGGGAGTGACAGACCTACCTGCTGCTCGGGGCCCGGAGCAGCCCATGATCTGCGACCCAGCAGACGGAACTCAGGAGGAACAGGTACCCATGGAGGAGGAGATGGGAAGTGGTCCGGGGATAGCAGACCCCGAACCCATGTCAGTGTGTTGCGGTCAGGATCCCCACTGACTGCGCGGCAGACGGACTGCTGCGGATAGGGCCCCGGGCTGGAACACAGTGGAGTGGGTGGGCCTGTGTTCCCCCCTGCCACCCCGTGCTGGGTGGCAGTCTCTCCTCCTCCTTGTCCAAGGGGCCTGGGCCTCTGACTGACGATTGGTTTGCTGCCCCGCCCTGACCTAGGGCCTGGGCTAACCCAAACTGACCCAGCTCCTGCTACAAGGCCTGGGCCGCTGACTGACTACTGGTTTGTTCCCCGCCCTGACCCAGGGCCGGAGCTGTTGATTGTGTGCTCAGTCCCTGCATAAGGGCCTGAGCTCTGAACTGTTGATTGTGTGCTCAGTCCCTGCACAAAGGCCTGAGCGCCGAACTGCTAATTGTGTGCTCAGCCCCTACCCAAAGGTCTGGGCCCTAACTGTTATTCGCTTTGTAGCGGGGCGGCCTGGCTCCCAGGTACCCCAGGAAGGGACGAGCCCCACCCCGGAACTACTACACTGCAAAAGGCCTTTGTGAGGTCACTGCCACACCCACCCATCCCCTGAAGTGCTAATGTCCTGCTGCTCGCCTGACACTTTGAAGGTTTCAGCTACTCTCTGAGACCTTTAGAACATCTCATCTAACCCCCTGCATATCATAGGCTTCCTGTATAGTACAATAGGTACTTTTTGGGCACACACATTCCAGAAAGGCATCTAGTCTTCATGAAATGACATCAAGAGATGGAGAATCCACCACTTTCCCTTTTACTGAGTGTCAGGGGGCTCCATTTCCCCTTCCACTAGCTCCCCATTTACAGTGAGCCAGAGCAGTACCTGCAGCAGGGAGCGGGAGTTGCTGATGGCCTCAGAGGCACAGCCCCTGCAGTGTCTAAGGCACCTGGCACAAGTGCCGGATGATGCAGAGCTGGTGCATCACTCTGGCCATGACGTCCTCCTGCTGCAAGGGAACGAGAACCTGTCAAAGACTCAAACGCCCCGAGGAATCAGGGGGAATTAAGGGCATCTGGAACCAGCAGTATTTCCACCCAGCACCTCCCCACCACTGAGGGATGAATTCACCTCCTGAACCCCAGAATGGAGTCTTCTTGTCCTTTCTAGTAACCTCCAGTGCCAACCCCCCTCCTTGAAGGATGAGATCCTGCTACTTCCCCCTCAGTGCCCTTGACAGCTGTTCCACCTCCAAACCACAGCTCAAGTTATCAGAACCCTCTTCTCCACCTCCACCCAGGTTGGGCAGGGAGGCGGCTCTAGCAGGGGGGGCAGGAGGGATTCTGCCAGCAGTGAAGTGGGTTGCGGGGAGGTTGAGATCTTGCCCCAATCATCCCAAACACTAATGCTAAGCCACAGGATGGCAGCATCTAGTGTCATTGGAGTTCAAGAACTATTTCAACCTTACAGTTTTGGATCAACTTCCCACAAGGGGAGGTGAAGAGCACCCCCAGCAACACACACACACACACACACACACCCCACTCCTGGTGGTGGCAGGTGAACAGGAGAAAGGACAAAAGAAGTAAGAGATGAAGAGAAAGGAAGGAGGGATGGAGGAAAGGGTAAAACGAAAATGACAAACACTAATGTCCCCTGTGATTCTACGGGACAAAATCCCACAGAGGGAATAAAATTCTGCCACCTTAACCTAGTGTTTTCCATGCCTAGAATTCAGCTGGCACCAGATGGATCAGACTGAGCAGGTTCCAAAACCTCTTGGAGGCTCTTACCTTCTAAATAGGGACGTCTGTTTTCTAGTAAAATCCGTCAAAGGAAAGGAGAAAACTCCAAAGAGGCTCCTGCTCGCACTCACACATGTGAACACTAATACTCTCTCAGTCCTCAAAGAGAGACCTCGAGAAGGAGACTTGCTGAAGCAATAACAGACACTTGTTGGGATAACTCACATGACTGGAGTACTGTCATGGATGGATATAAACTGTTCAGGAAGGACAGGCAGGGCAGAAAAGGTGGGGGAGTTGCATTGTATGTAAGAGAGGAGTATGAGTGCTCAGAGGTCCGGTATGAAACTGTAGAAAAACCTGAGAGTCTCTGGATAAAGTTGAGAAGTGTGAGCAACAAGGGGGATGTCACGGTTGGAGTCTGGTATAGACCACCAGACCAGGGGGATGAGGTGGACGAGGCTTTCTTCTGGCAACTAGCAGAAGTTGCTAGATCGCAGGCCCTGGTTCTCATGGGAGACTTTAATCACCCTGATATCTGCTAGGAGAGCAATACAGCGGTGCACAGACAATCCAGGAAGTTTTTGGAAAGTGTAGGGCACTATTTCCTGGTGCAAGTGCTGGAGGAACCAACTAGGGGCAGAGCTTTTCTCGACCTGCTGCTCACAAACAGGGAAGAATTAGTAGGGGAAGCAAAAGTGGATGGGAACCTGGGAGGCAGTGACCATGAGATGGTCGAGTTCAGGATCCTGACACAAGGAAGAAAGGAGAGCAGCAGAATACGGACCCTGGACTTCAGAAAAGCAGACTTTGACTCCCTCAGGGAACAGATGGGCAGGATCCCCTGGGAGAATAACATGAAGGGCAAAGGGGTCCAGGAGAGCTGGCTGTATTTTAAAGAATCCTTATTGCGGTTGCAGGAACAAACCATCCCGATGTGTAGAAAGAATAGTAAATATGGCAGGCGACCAGCTTGGCTAAACAGTGAAATCCTTGCTGATCTTAAACGCAAAAAAGAAGCTTACAAGAAGTGGAAGATTGGACAAATGACCAGGGAGGAGTATAAAAATATTGCTCAGGCATGCAGGAGTGAAATCAGGAAGGCCAAATCACACTTGGAGTTGCAGCTAGCAAGAGATGTTAAGAGTAACAAGAAGGGTTTCTTCAGGTATGTTAGCAACAAGAAGAAAGTCAAGGAAAGTGTGGGCCCCTTACTGAATGAGGGAGGCAACCTAGTGACTGAGGATGTGGAAAAAGCTAATGTACTCAATGCTTTTTTTGCCTCTGTCTTCACGAACAAGGTCAGCTCCCAGACTGCTGCACTGGGCAGCACAATATGGGGAGAAGGTGACCAGCCCTCTGTGGAGAAAGAAGTGGTTCGGGACTATTTAGAAAAACTGGACGTGCACAACTCCATGGGGCTGGATGCGCTGCATCCGAGGGTGCTAAAGGACTTGGCGGATGAGATTGCACAGCCATTAGCCATTATTTTTGAAAACTCATGGCGATCGAGGGAGGTCCCGGATGACTGGAAAAAGGCTAATGTAGTGCCCATCTTTAAAAAAGGGAAGGAGGAGGATCCGGGGAACTACAGGCCAGTCAGCCTCACCTCAGTCCCTGGAAAAATCATGGAGCAGGTCCTCAAGGAATCAATTATGAAACACTTAGAGGAGAGGAAAGTGATCAGGAACAGTCAGCATGGATTCACCAAGGGGAAGTCGTGCCTGACTAACCTAATTGCCTTCTATGATGAGATAACTGGCTCTGTGGATGAGGGGAAAGCAGTGGATGTGTTATTCCTTGACTTTAGCAAAGCTTTTGATACGCTCTCCCACAGTATTCTTGCCACCAAGTTAAAGAAGTATGGGCTGGATGAATGGACTGTAAGGTGGATAGAAAGCTGGCTGGATCGTCGGGCTCAACGGGTAGTGATCAATGGCTCCATGTCTAGTCGGCAGCCGGTTTCAAGCGGAGTAGTGCCCCAAGGGTCGGTCCTGGGGCCGGTTTTGTTTAATATCTTTATTAATGATCTGGAGGATGGTGTGGACTGCACTCTCAGCAAGTTTGCAGATGACACTAAACTAGGAGGCGTGGTAGATACGCTAGAGGGTAGGGATCGGATACAGAGGGACCTAGACAAATTAGAGGATTGGGCCAAAAAAAACCTGATGAAGTTCAACAAGGACAAGTGCAGAGTCCTGCACTTAGGACGGAAGAATCCCATGCACTGCTACAGACTAGGGACCGAATGGCTAGGTAGCAGTTCTGCAGAAAAGGACCTAGGGGTCACAGTGGACGAGAAGCTGGATATGAGTCAACAGTGTGCTCTTGTTGCCAAGAAGGCTAACGGCATTTTGGGCTGTATAAGTAGGGGCATTGCCAGCAGATCGAGGAACGTGATCGTTCCCCTTTATTCGACATTGGTGAGGCCTCATCTGGAATACTGTGTCCAGTTTTGGGCCTGTGGAAGCAGAGAAAGAGCTCACAGGAAGGGGATGCAATGCATGACAGTTCGTTAGCAAGAGTTAGGCTAACTGTAACCCTAATAACGCGAGATTTGTAGAAGCGAGGAATGTGTGAGGCGGGTGAGAAAGAACTGTGTAAGAAGTCATTATGACCTGGTATAGATAAGGTGTAGAAGACCTTGTGTAGATAAGGTATAGAAAATATTGTATGTTGGCAAGAGTCAAAACAAGTGAAGAAACGAGATATCAAGATGGCCTATGTATAAACAAAACGCAGCTGTCCCTCGTTATTTCTGTAATGAAAGGTATAAATTCTTGCTGTAATTAGTTACCTGGGAGAGACCTGCTTAGCTCTCTCCCTCTGGGCAATTGTGAGAGTTAATAAAGCATCTGACTTGCTGTACCTAAACAAATAGTGAGAACTCTGTTTTTCTCCGACAGGCCCCACACTACAAGAAGGATGTGGAAAAATTGGAAAGAGTCCAGTGGAGAGCAACAAAAATGATTAGGGGTCTGGAGCACATGACTTATGAGGAGAGGCTGAGGGAACTGGGATTGTTTAGTCTCCAGAAGAGAAGAATGAGGGTGGATTTGACAGCAGCCTTCAACTACGTGAAGGGGGGTTCCAAAGAGGATGGAGCTCGGTTGTTCTCAGTGGTGGCAGATGACAGAACAAGGAGCAATGGTCTCAAGTTGCAGTGGGGGAGGTCCAGGTTGGATATTAGGAAACACTATTTCACTAGGAGGGTGGTGAAGCACTGGAATGCGTTAACTAGGGAGGTGGTGGAGTCTCCTTCCTTGGAGGTTTTTAAGGCCCGGCTTGACAAAGCCCTGGCTGGGATGATTTAGTTGGGAATTGGTCCTGCTTTGAGGACGGGGTTGGAGTAGATGACCTCTTGAGGTCCCTTCCAACCCTGATATTCTATGATTCTATGATTCTATGAAAGTCACAGGGGTCTCTGAGGTTTCCCTGGCCCTAAGCCCCTGTCCTGCCTGGCTGATGTCAGCATCTCTCTCGGAGGTTACCACCTCCCTAACACCTTTGACCAATAGGCTGAGGTACTGAAAAGGCCTTTGTGATGTCACTGCCACACCCACCCATCCCCGGAAGTGCTAATGTCCTGCTGCTGGCCTGACACTTTAAAGGTTTGAGCTACTCTGTGTGGATCACCCCACTCAATGCGTCTTCATTCTAGGAAGCAAGCCGGATAGACAGTAAAACATCAGAGGCTGCTCCCAATACTACACTCAGTGTTTCCAAAATTTGTAGACTTTATGGCCACAAGAGACCTTTAGAGCATCTCATCTAACCCCTTGCATACCATAGGCTTGCTGTATAGTACAATAGTTACTTTTTGGGCACACACATTCCAGAAAGGCATCTAGTCTTCCTTCAATGACATAAAGAGATGGAGAATCCACCACTTTCCCTTTTAGTGAGTGCCAGGGGGCTCCATTTCCCCTTCCACTAGCTCCCCATTTACAGTGAGCCAGAGCAGTACCTGCAGCAGGGAGCGGGAGTTACTGATGGCCTCAGAGGCACAGCCCCTGCAGTGTCTCAGGAATCTGGCGCAAGTGCCGGATGATGCGGAGCTGGTGCATCACTTTTGGCCGTGACGTCCTCCTGCTGCAAGGGAACGAGAACCTGTCAGAGACTCAAACGCCCCGAGGAATCAGCGGGAATTAAGGGCACCTGGAACCAGCACTACTTCCACCCATCACCTGCCCACCACTGAGGGATAAATTCACCTCCTGAACCCCAGAATGGAGTCTTCTTGTCCTTTCTAGTAACCTCCAGTGACAACCCCCCTCCTTGAAGGATGAGCTCCTGCTATCTCCCCCTCAGTGCCCTTGACAGCTGTTCCACCTCCAAACCACAGCTCAAGTTATTAGTACCTTTGGACACAGACTGGCTAACCTAGTGAGGAGGGCTTTAAACTAGGTTCGACGGGGACAGGTGAGCAAAGCCCACAGGTAAGTGGGGAACATGGAGACCGGGGAGATGGGTCAAAAACGAGAGGGAGTGTGGGCTATATTGTCAGAGAGAAAGGAGGGTCAGGACAAAACTGGGAGGAAAGATCAAACCAGTATCTTAGATGCCTATATACAAATGCGAGAAGTATGGGGAATAAGCAGGAAGAACTGGAAGTGCTAATAAATAAATACAACTATGACATTGTTGGCATCACTGAAACTTGGTGGGATAATACACGTGATTGGAATGTTGGTGTGGATGGGTACAGCTTGCTCAGGAAGGATAGACAGGGGAAAAAGGGAGGAGGTGTTGCCTTGTATATTAAAAATGTACACACTTGGACTGAGGTAGAGATGGACATAGGAGACGGAAGTGTTGAGAGTCTCTGGGTTAGGCTAAAAGGGGTAAAAAACAAGGGAGATGTCATGCTAGGAGTCTACTACAGGCCACCTAACCAGGTGGAAGAGGTGGATGAGGCTTTTTTTAAGCAACTAACAAAATCATCCAAAGCCCAAGATTTGGTGGTGATGGGGGACTTCAACTATCCGGCTATATGTTGGGAAAATAACACAGCGGGGCACAGACTATCCAACAAATTCCTGGACTGCATTGGAGACAACTTTTTATTTCAGAAGGTTGAAAAAGCTACTGGGGGGAAGCTGTTCTAGACTTGATTTTAACAAATAGGGAGGAACTCGTTGAGAATTTGAAAGTAGAAGGCAGCCTGGGTGAAAGTGATCATGAAATCATAGAGTTTGCAATTCTAAGGAAGGGTAGAAGGGAGAACAGCAAAATAGAGACAATGGATTTCAGGAAGGCAGATTTTGGTAAGCTCAGAGAGCTGATAGGTAAGGTCCCATGGGAATCAAGACTGAGGGGAAAAACAACTGAGGAGAGTTGGCAGTTTTTCAAAGGGACACTATTAAGGGCCCAAAAGCAAGCTATTCCGCTGGTTAGGAAAGAGAGAAAATGTGGCAAAAGACCACCTTGGCTTAACCATGAGATCTTGCATGATCTAAAAAATAAAAAGGAGTCATATAAAAAATGGAAACTGGGACAGATTACAAAGGATGAATATAGGCAAACAACACAGGAATGCAGGGGCAAGATTAGAAAGGCAAAGGCACAAAATGAGCTCAAACTAGCTACGGGAATAAAGGGAAACAAGAAGACTTTTTATCAATACATTAGAAGCAAGAGGAAGACCAAAGACAGGGTAGGCCCACTGCTTAGTGAAGAGGGAGAAACAGTAACAGGAAACTTGGAAATGGCGGAGATGCTTAATGACTTCTTTGTTTCGGTCTTCACCGAGAAGTCTGAAGGAATGCCTAACATAGTGAATGCTAATGGGAAGGGGGTAGGTTTAGCAGATAAAATAAAAAAAGAACAAGTTAAAAATCACTTAGAAAAGTTAGATGCCTGCAAGTCACCCGGGCCTGATGAAATGCATCCTAGAATACTCAAGGAGCTAATAGAGGAGGTATCTGAGCCTCTAGCTATTATCTTTGGAAAATCATGGGAGACGGGAGAGATTCCAGAAGACTGGAAAAGGGCAAATATAGTGCCCATCTATAAAAAGGGAAATAAAAACAACCCAGGAAACTACAGACCCCAGTGAGTTTAACTTCTGTGCCAGGGAAGATAATGGAGCAAGTAATTAAGGAAATCATCTGCAAACACTTGGAAGGTGGTAAGGTGATAGGGAACAGCCAGCATGGATTTGTGAAGAACAAATCATGTCAAACCAATCTGATAGCTTTCTTTGATAGGATAACGAGCCTTGTGGATAAGGGTGAGGCTGTGGATGTGGTATACCTAGACTTTAGTAAGGCATTTGATACGGTCTCGCATGATATTCTTATTGATAAACTAGGCAAATACAATTTAGATGGGGCTACTATAAGGTGGGTGCATAACTGGCTGGATAACCGTACTCAGAGAGTTGTTATTAATAGTTCCCAATCCTGCTGGAAAGCCATAACGAGTGGGGTATCGCAGGGGTCTGTTTTGGGACCGGCGCTGTTCAATATCTTCATCAACGACTTAGATATTGGCATAGAAAGTACGCTTATTAAGTTTGCGGATCATACCAAACTGGGAGGGATTGCAACTGCTTTGGAGGACAGGGTCATAATTCAAAATGATCTGGACAAATTGGAGAAATGGTCTGAGTTAAACAGGATGAAGTTTAACAAAGACAAATGCAAAGTGCTCCACTTAGGAAGGAACAATCAGTTTCACACATACAGAATGGGAAGAGACTGTCTAGGAAGGAGTACGGCAGAAAGGGATCTAGGGGTTATAGTGGACCACAAGCTAAATATGAGTCAACAGTGTGATGCTGTTGCAAAAAAAGCAAACCTGATTCTGGGATGTATTAACAGGTGTGTTGTGAGCAAGACACGAGAAGTCATTCTTCCGCTCTACTCTGCTCTGGTTAGGCCTCAGCTGGAGTATTGTGTCCAGTTCTGGGCACCGCATTTTAAAAAAGATGTGGAGAAATTGGAAAGGGTCCAGAGAAGAGCAACAAGAATGATTAAAGGTCTTGAGAACATGACCTATGAAGGAAGGCTGAAAGAATTGGCTTTGTTTAGTTTGGAAAAGAGAAGACTGAGAGGAGACATGATAGCAGTTTTCAGGTATTTAAAAGGGTGTCATAAGGAGGAGGGAGAAAACTTGTTCACCTTAGCCTCTAAGGATAGAACCAGAAGCAATGGGTTTAAAGTGCAGCAAGGGAGGTCTAGGTTGGACATTAGGAAAAAGTTCCTAACTGTCAGGGTGGTTAAACACTGGAATAAATTGCCGAGGGAGGTTGTGGAATCTCCATCTCTTGAGATATTTAAGAGTAGGTTAGATAAATGTCTATCAGGGATGGTATTTGGTCTCATAGACTCATAGACTTTAAGGTCAGAAGGGACCATTATGATCATCTGGTCTGACCCCCTGCATGCTGCAGGCCACAAGACCCTTCCCTGGACTGTGCCGTTGAAGTCCCCAATCCTGTGTTTTAGTGACTTCAATCGGCAGGGACCCTCCTGCTAGTGATCCCTGCCCCATGCTGCGGAGGAAGGCGAAAAACCTCCAGCGGCTCAGCCAATCTACCCTGGAGGAAAATTCCTTCCCGACCCCAAATATGGCGATCAGTAATACCCCGAGCATGTAGGCAAGAGTCTCCAGCCTGACCCTTGTTTGCCATTATGCTATTTACGTACCATTGCTTGGTTTTCCTCGGCTACTATGTTTTACCATTAAACCATTCCCTCCATAAACTTATCCAACTTAATCTTAAAACCAGACAGGTCCGTTGCCCCCACCGTTTCCCTCGGAAGGCCGTTCCAATATTTCACCCCTCTGACGGTCAGAAACCTTCGTCTGATTTCAAGCCTGAACTTCCCCACGGCCAGTTTATATCCATTGGTTCTCGTGTCCACATTAGTACTCAGCTGAAATAATTCCTCTCCCTCCCTTGTATTTATCCCTCTGATATATTTAAAGATAGCAATCATATCCCCCCTCAGCCTTCGTTTTGTCAGACTAAACAACCCGAGCTCCTCTAATCTCTTTTCATACGACAGGTTTTCCATTCCTCTGATCATCCTAGTCGCCCTTCTCTGCACCCGTTCCAATTTGAGTTCATCTTTTTTAAACATGGGAGACCAGAACTACACACAGTACTCCAAATGAGGTCTCACCAGCGCCGTATACAACGGAAGCAGGACCTCCTTATCCCTACTAGATGTACCTCGCCTAATACATCCCAAGACCGCATTGGCTTTTTTCACAGCCACGTCACATTGTCGACTCATAGTCATCCTGCGGTCTACAAGGACCCCTAGGTCCTTCTCCTCTTCCGTTACTTCTAACCAATGCGTCCCCATCTTGTAACTAAAATTGTTATTAGTCATCCCCAAGTGCATCACCTTACACTTTTCACTATTAAATTTCATCTTATTTCTGACACTCCAATTCACAAGCTCATTCAAGTCTCCCTGCAGAATATCCCTATCCTCATCCGAATTTGCAACTCCTCCCACCTTCGTATCATCCGCAAACTTTATCAGCCCACTCTTGCAATCGGTTCCGAGGTCAGTTATAAATAGATTAAATAAAATGGGTCCCAAAACCGAACCTTGAGGCACTCCACTAGTAACCTCCCTCCAACCCGACAGTTCACCCTTTAATACGACCCGCTGCATTCGCCCCATTAACCAATTCTTTATCCACCTCTGGATTTTCATATCGATCCCCATGTTTTCCAGTTTAACCAATAATTCCTCATGGGGTACAGTATCAAACGCTTTACTGAAATCCAGGTATATTAGGTCTACCGCATTTCCCTTATCTAATAAGTCCGTTACATGGTCCTGCCATGCGGGCAGGGGACTGGACTCGATGACCTCTCGAGGTCCCTTCCAGTCCTAGAATCTATGAACGTATGAAAAAAACACTGTTCTCCACCCCCACCCAGGTTGGCCAGGGAGGCGGCTCTAGCAGGGGGGGCAGGAGGGATTCTGGCAGCAGTGAAGTGGGTTGCGGGGAAGTTGAGATCTTGACCCAAGTCATCCCAGACACTAATGCTAAGCCACAGGATGGCAGCATCTAGTGTCAGTGGAGTCCAAACACTATTTCAACCCCACAGTTTTCGATGAACTTCCCACAAGGAGAGGTGATGAGCACCCCCAGCAACACACACACACACACACACACACCACTCCTGGTGGTGGGAGGGGAACAGGAGAAAGGACAAAAGAAGTAAGAGATGAAGAGAAAGGAAGGAGGGATGGAGGAAAAGGTAAAACAAAAAGGACAAACCCTAATGTCCCCAGTGATTCTACGGCACAAAATCCAAGGGATGGAATAAAATTCTGCCATCTTAAACTACTGTTTTCCATGCCTAGAATTCAGCTGGCACCACGTGGATCAGACTGAGCAGCTGCCAAAACCTCTTGGAGGCTCTTACCTTCTAAACAGGGACGTCTGTTTTCTAGTAAAATCAGTAAAAGGAAAGGAGAAAACTCGAAAGAGGCTCCTGCACGCACTCACGTACGTGAACCCTAATACTCTCTCAGTCCTCAAAGAAAGACCCCGAGAAGGAGACTTGCTGAAGCAAAGCCACAGGGTCTCTGAGGTTTCCCTGGCCCTGTGCTCCTGTCCTGCCAGGCTGATGTCAGCATCTCTCTCTGAGGTCACCACCTCTCTAACACATTTGACCAATAAGCTGACATCCTGCAAAAGGCCTTTGTGATGTCACTGCCACACCCAACCAAACCCTGAAGTGCTCATGTCCTGCTGCTGGCCTGACACTTTGAAGGTTTGAGGTTGTCATAACTATAAAGGGAAGGGTAACAGCTGTCCTGTGTACAGTATTATAAAATCCTCCTGGCCAGAGACTCCAAAATCCTTTTCCCTCTAAAGGGTTAAGAAGCTCAGGTAACCTGGCTGGCATCTGACCTAAAGGACCAATAAGGGGACAAGATACTTTCAAATCTTGGGGAGGGAAAGGCTTTTGTTTGTGTGGGTGTTCGCCCTCGGGACTGAGAGGGACCAGACATCAATCCAGGTTCTCCACATCTTTCTAAACAAGTCTCTCCTATTTCAAACAAGGCGTGTTAGTTTTCCTTTGTTTTCTCAACTTGTAAATGTACCTTTTACTAGAGTGTTTATCTTTGTTTGCTGTACTTTGAACCTAAGACTAGAGGGGAGTCCTCTGAGCTCTTTAAGTTTGATTACCCTGTAAGGTTAATTTCCATACTGATTTTACAGAGATGATTTTTACCTTTTTCTTTAATTAAAAGCCTTATTTATAAGAACCTGATTGATTTTTCCTTGTTTTAAGATCCAAGGAGTTTGGATCTTGATTCACCAGGAGTTGGTGGGAGGAAGGAGGGGAATGGTTAATTTCTCCTTGTTTTAAGATCCAAGGGGGTTGGATCTGTATTCACCAGGGAATTGGTGAAAGGTTTCTCAAGGCTACCCAGGGGAGGAAATTAGCCTTGGGATGGTGGTTAAGCTTAGAAGTTTTCATGCAGGCCCCTACATTTGTACCCTAAACTTCAAAGTGGGGATACAGCCTTGACACAGGTACTCTCTGTGGATCACCCCACTCAATGCGTCTTCATTCTAGGAAGCAAGCCGGCTAGACAGTAAAACATCACAGGCTGCTCCCAATACTACACTCAGTGTTTCCAAAATTTGTAGACTTTTTGGCCACAAGAGACCTTTAGAGCATCTCATCTAAGCCCCTGCATATCATAGGCCTCCTGTATAGTACAATAGTTACTTTTTGGGCACACACATTCCAGAAAGGCATCTAGTCTTCATTCAATGACATCAAGAGATGGAGAATCCACCACTTTCCCTTTTAGTGAGTGCCAGGGGGCTCCATTTCCCCTTCCACTAGTTCCCCATTTACAGTGAGACAGAGCAGTACCTGCAGCAGGGAGCGGGAGTTGCTGAAGGCCTCAGAGGCACAACCCCTGCAGTGTCTCTGGCACCTGGCGCAAGTGATGGATGATGCGGAGCTGGTGCCTCACTTTGGCCGTGACGCCCTCCTGCTGCAAGGGAATGAGAACCAGTCAGACTCAAAGGCTCCGAGGAATCAGGGGGAATTAAGGGCACCTGGAACCAGCAGTATTTCCACTCAGCACCTGCCCAACACTGAGGGATAAATTCACCTCCTGAAACCCAGAATGGAGTCTTCTTGTCCTTTCTAGTAACCTCCAGTGCCAATCCCCCTCCTTCTAGGGTGAGCTCCTGCTACCTCCCCCTCAGTGTCCTTGACAGCTGTTCCACCACCAAACCACAGCTTAAGTCATCAGAAACCTCTTCTAGACCCCCACCAAGGTTGGGCTGGGAGGCGGGTCTAGCAGTGGGGGCAGGAGGGATTCTGGCAGCAGTGAAGTGGGTTGCGGGGAGGTTGAGATCTTGCCCAAGTCATCCGAGACACTAACGCTAAGCCACAGGATGGCAGCATCTAGTGTCTGTGGAGTCCAAGCACTATTTCAACCCCACAGTTTTGGATGAACTTCCCACAAGAGGAGGTGAAGATCACCCCCAGCAACACACACACACACACACACACACACACACACCACACCTGGTGGTGGGAGGGGAACAGGAGAAAGGACAAAAGAAGTAAGAGATGAAGAGAAAGGAAGGAGGGATGGTGGAAAAGGTAAAATGAAAAGGACAAACCCTAATGTCCCCAGTGATTCCACGGGACAAAATCCCGTGTGGACTACAAAATTCTGTCACCTTGAACTAGTGTTTTCCATGCCTAGAATTCAACGGGCACCAGGTGGATCAGACTGAGCAGGTTCAAAAACCTCTTGGAGGCTCTTACCTTCTAAACAGGGACGTCTGTTTTCTAGTAAAATCAGTAAAAGGGAAGGAGAAAACTCGAAAGAGAATCCTGCTCGCACTCACATACGTGAACCCTAATACTCTCTCAGTACTCAAAGAGAGACCTCGAGAAGGAGACTTGCTAAAGCAAAGCCACAGGGGTCTCTGAGGTTTCCCTGTCCCTGCGCCCCTGACTGATGTCAGCATCTCTCTCTGAGGTCACCACCTCCCTAACACCTTTGACCAATATGCTGAGATACTGCATGTAGCGGGGCGGCCTGGCTCCCAGGCGCCCCAGGAAGTCAAGGCCACCGCGGCCTGTCCCCACCCCCCGGAAGTCAAGGGGCGGGACAGGAAGTATAAAGGCCAAGCCACAGCGCTCAGTAGCTGGCCGGCAGCGGGAGAGGACAGACGCTGGTGCCCGAGCTCCCGCGGACCTGAGCCTGCCGAGAGCCCGGTATCCTGAGGAACGGTCTGAGCTTCCCCCGCCAAGGGCCCAGAGGGAGTGACAGACCTACCTGCTGCTCGGGGCCCGGAGGAGCCCATGATCTGCGACCCAGCAGATGGAACTCAGGAGGAACAGGTACCCATGGAGGAGGAGATGGGAAGTGGCCCGGGGATAGCAGACCCCGAACCCATGTCAGTGTGTTGCGGTCAGGATCCCCACTGACTGCACGGCAGACGGACTGCTGCGGATAGGGCCCCGGGCTGGAACACAGTGGAGTGGGTGGGCCTGTGTTCCCCCCTGCCACCCCGTGCTGGGTGGCAGTCTCTCCTCCTCCTTGTCCAAGGGGCCTGGGCCTCTGACTGACGATTGGTTTGCTGCCCCGCCCTGACCTAGGGCCTGGGCTAACCCAAACTGACCCAGCTCCTGCTACAAGGCCTGGGCCGCTGACTGACTACTGGTTTGTTCCCCGCCCTGACCCAGGGCCGGAGCTGTTGATTGTGTGCTCAGTCCCTGCATAAGGGCCTGAGCTCTGAACTGTTGATTGTGTGCTCAGTCCCTGCACAAAGGCCTGAGCGCCGAACTGCTAATTGTGTGCTCAGCCCCTACCCAAAGGTCTGGGCCCTAACTGTTATTCGCTTTGTAGCGGGGCGGCCTGGCTCCCAGGTACCCCAGGAAGGGACGAGCCCCACCCCGAAACTACTACACTGCAAAAGGCCTTTGTGATGTCACTGCCACACCCACCCATCCCCTGAAGTGCTAATGTCCTGCTGCTCGCCTGACACTTTGAAGGTTTCAGCTACTCTCTGAGACCTTTAGAACATCTCATCTAACCCCCTGCATATCATAGGCTTCCTGTATAGTACAATAGGTACTTTTTGGGCACACACATTCCAGAAAGGCATCTAGTCTTCATGAAATGACATCAAGAGATGGAGAATCCACCACTTTCCCTTTTACTGAGTGTCAGGGGGCTCCATTTCCCCTTCCACTAGCTCCCCATTTACAGTGAGCCAGAGCAGTACCTGCAGCAGGGAGCGGGAGTTGCTGATGGCCTCAGAGGCACAGCCCCTGCAGTGTCTAAGGCACCTGGCACAAGTGCCGGATGATGCAGAGCTGGTGCATCACTCTGGCCATGACGTCCTCCTGCTGCAAGGGAACGAGAACCTGTCAAAGACTCAAACGCCCCGAGGAATCAGGGGGAATTAAGGGCATCTGGAACCAGCAGTATTTCCACCCAGCACCTCCCCACCACTGAGGGATGAATTCACCTCCTGAACCCCAGAATGGAGTCTTCTTGTCCTTTCTAGTAACCTCCAGTGCCAACCCCCCTCCTTGAAGGATGAGATCCTGCTACTTCCCCCTCAGTGCCCTTGACAGCTGTTCCACCTCCAAACCACAGCTCAAGTTATCAGAACCCTCTTCTCCACCCCCACCCAGGTTGGGCAGGGAGGCGGCTCTAGCAGGGGGGGCAGGAGGGATTCTGCCAGCAGTGAAGTGGGTTGCGGGGAGGTTGAGATCTTGCCCCAATCATCCCAAACACTAATGCTAAGCCACAGGATGGCAGCATCTAGTGTCATTGGAGTTCAAGCACTATTTCAACCTTACAGTTTTGGATCAACTTCCCACAAGGGGAGGTGAAGAGCACCCCCAGCAACACACACACACACACACCCCACTCCTGGTGGTGGCAGGTGAACAGGAGAAAGGACAAAAGAAGTAAGAGATGAAGAGAAAGGAAGGAGGTATGGAGGAAAAGATAAAACGAAAATGACAAACACTAATGTCCCCTGTGATTCTACGGGACAAAATCCCACAGAGGGAATAAAATTCTGCCACCTTAACCTAGTGTCTTCCATGCCTAGAATTCAGCTGGCACCAGATGGATCAGACTGAGCAGGTTCCAAAACCTCTTGGAGGCTCTTACCTTCTAAATAGGGACGTCTGTTTTCTAGTAAAATCCGTCAAAGGAAAGGAGAAAACTCCAAAGAGGCTCCTGCTCGCACTCACACATGTGAACACTAATACTCTCTCAGTCCTCAAAGAGAGACCTCGAGAAGGAGACTTGCTGAAGCAATAACAGACATTTGGTGGGATAACTCACATGACTGGAGTACTGTCATGGATGGATATAAACTGTTCAGGAAGGACAGGCAGGGCAGAAAAGGTGGGGGAGTTGCATTGTATGTAAGAGAGGAGTATGAGTGCTCAGAGGTCCGGTATGAAACTGTAGAAAAACCTGAGAGTCTCTGGATAAAGTTGAGAAGTGTGAGCAACAAGGGGGATGTCACGGTTGGAGTCTGGTATAGACCACCAGACCAGGGGGATGAGGTGGACGAGGCTTTCTTCTGGCAACTAGCAGAAGTTGCTAGATCGCAGGCCCTGGTTCTCATGGGAGACTTTAATCACCCTGATATCTGCTAGGAGAGCAATACAGCGGTGCACAGACAATCCAGGAAGTTTTTGGAACGTGTAGGGCACAATTTCCTGGTGCAAGTGCTGGAGGAACCAACTAGGGGCAGAGCTTTTCTTGACCTGCTGCTCACAAACAGGGAAGAATTAGTAGGGGAAGCAAAAGTGGATGGGAACCTGGGAGGCAGTGACCATGAGATGGTCGAGTTCAGGATCCTGACACAAGGAAGAAAGGAGAGCAGCAGAATACGGACCCTGGACTTCAGAAAAGCAGACTTTGACTCCCTCAGGGAACAGATGGGCAGGATCCCCTGGGAGAATAACATGAAGGGCAAAGGGGTCCAGGAGAGCTGGCTGTATTTTAAAGAATCCTTATTGCGGTTGCAGGAACAAACCATCCCGATGTGTAGAAAGAATAGTAAATATGGCAGGCGACCAGCTTGGCTAAACAGTGAAATCCTTGCTGATCTTAAACGCAAAAAAGAAGCTTACAAGAAGTGGAAGATTGGACAAATGACCAGGGAGGAGTATAAAAATATTGCTCAGGCATGCAGGAGTGAAATCAGGAAGGCCAAATCACACTTGGAGTTGCAGCTAGCAAGAGATGTTAAGAGTAACAAGAAGGGTTTCTTCAGGTATGTTAGCAACAAGAAGAAAGTCAAGGAAAGTGTGGGCCCCTTACTGAATGAGGGAGGCAACCTAGTGACTGAGGATGTGGAAAAAGCTAATGTACTCAATGCTTTTTTTGCCTCTGTCTTCACGAACAAGGTCAGCTCCCAGACTGCTGCACTGGGCAGCACAATATGGGGAGAAGGTGACCAGCCCTCTGTGGAGAAAGAAGTGGTTCGGGACTATTTAGAAAAACTGGACGTGCACAACTCCATGGGGCTGGATGCGCTGCATCCGAAGGTGCTAAAGGACTTGGCGGATGAGATTGCACAGCCATTAGCCATTATTTTTGAAAACTCATGGCGATCGAGGGAGGTCCCGGATGACTGGAAAAAGGCTAATGTAGTGCCCATCTTTAAAAAAGGGAAGGAGGAGGATCCGGGGAACTACAGGCCAGTCAGCCTCACCTCAGTCCCTGGAAAAATCATGGAGCTGGTCCTCAAGGAATCAATTATGAAACACTTAGAGGAGAGGAAAGTGATCAGGAACAGTCAGCATGGATTCACCAAGGGGAAGTCGTGCCTGACTAACCTAATTGCCTTCTATGATGAGATAACTGGCTCTGTGGATGAGGGGAAAGCAGTGGATGTGTTATTCCTTGACTTTAGCAAAGCTTTTGATACGCTCTCCCACAGTATTCTTGCCACCAAGTTAAAGAAGTATGGGCTGGATGAATGGACTGTAAGGTGGATAGAAAGCTGGCTGGATCGTCGGGCTCAACGGGTAGTGATCAATGGCTCCATGTCTAGTCGGCAGCCGGTTTCAAGCGGAGTAGTGCCCCAAGGGTCGGTCCTGGGGCCGGTTTTGTTTAATATCTTTATTAATGATCTGGAGGATGGTGTGGACTGCACTCTCAGCAAGTTTGCAGATGACACTAAACTAGGAGGCGTGGTAGATACGCTAGAGAGTAGGGATCGGATACAGAGGGACCTAGACAAATTAGAGGATTGGGCCAAAAAAAACCTGATGAAGTTCAACAAGGACAAGTGCAGAGTCCTGCACTTAGGACGGAAGAATCCCATGCACTGCTACAGACTAGGGACCGAATGGCTAGGTAGCAGTTCTGCAGAAAAGGACCTAGGGGTCACAGTGGACGAGAAGCTGGATATGAGTCAACAGTGTGCTCTTGTTGCCAAGAAGGCTAACGGCATTTTGGGCTGTATAAGTAGGGGCATTGCCAGCAGATCGAGGAACGTGATCGTTCCCCTTTATTCGACATTGGTGAGGCCTCATCTGGAATACTGTGTCCAGTTTTGGGCCTGTGGAAGCAGAGAAAGAGCTCACAGGAAGGGGATGCAATGCATGACAGTTCGTTAGCAAGAGTTAGGCTAACTGTAACCCTAATAACGCGAGATTTGTAGAAGCGAGGAATGTGTGAGGCGGGTGAGAAAGAACTGTGTAAGAAGTCATTATGACCTGGTATAGATAAGGTGTAGAAGACCTTGTGTAGATAAGGTATAGAAAATATTGTATGTTGGCAAGAGTCAAAACAAGTGAAGAAACGAGATATCAAGATGGCCTATGTATAAACAAAACGCAGCTGTCCCTCGTTATTTCTGTAATGAAAGGTATAAATGCTTGCTGTAATTAGTTACCTGGGAGAGACGTGCTTAGCTCTCTCCCTCTGGGCAATTGTGAGAGTTAATAAAGCATCTGACTTGCTGTACCTAAACAAATAGTGAGAACTCTGTTTTTCTCCGACAGGCCCCACACTACAAGAAGGATGTGGAAAAATTGGAAAGAGTCCAGTGGAGAGCAACAAAAATGATTAGGGGTCTGGAGCACATGACTTATGAGGAGAGGCTGAGGGAACTGGGATTGTTTAGTCTCCAGAAGAGAAGAATGAGGGTGGATTTGACAGCAGCCTTCAACTACGTGAAGGGGGGTTCCAAAGAGGATGGAGCTCGGTTGTTCTCAGTGGTGGCAGATGACAGAACAAGGAGCAATGGTCTCAAGTTGCAGTGGGGGAGGTCCAGGTTGGATATTAGGAAACACTATTTCACTAGGAGGGTGGTGAAGCACTGGAATGCGTTAACTAGGGAGGTGGTGGAGTCTCCTTCCTTGGAGGTTTTTAAGGCCCGGCTTGACAAAGCCCTGGCTGGGATGATTTAGTTGGGAATTGGTCCTGCTTTGCGGACGGGGTTGGAGTAGATGACCTCTTGAGGTCCCTTCCAACCCTGATATTCTATGATTCTATGATTCTATGAAAGTCACAGGGGTCTCTGAGGTTTCCCTGGCCCTAAGCCCCTGTCCTGCCTGGCTGATGTCAGCATCTCTCTCGGAGGTCACCACCTCCCTAACACCTTTGACCAATAGGCTGAGGTCCTGAAAAGGCCTTTGTGATGTCACTGCCACACCCACCCATCCCCGGAAGTGCTAATGTCCTGCTGCTGGCCTGACACTTTGAAGGTTTGAGCTACGCTCTGTGGATCACACCACAAAATTCGTCTTCATTCTAGGAAGCAAGCTAGCTAGACAGTAAAACATCAGAGGCTGCTCCCAATACTACACTCAGTGTTTCCAAAGGTAGGAGACTTTCTGGCCAGAAGAGACCTTTACAGCATCTCATCTAACCCCCTCCATATCATAGGCTTCCAGTATAGTACAATAGTTACTTTTTGGGCACACACATTCCAGAAAGGCATCTAGTCTTCAATCAATGACATCAAGAGTTGGAGAATCCACTACTTTCCCTTTTAGTGAGTGCCAGGGGGCTCCATTTCCCCTTCCACTAGCTCCCCATTTACAGTGAGCCAGAGCAGTACCTGCAGTAGGGAGAGGGAGTTGCTAAGGCCTCAGAGGAACAGCCCCTGCAGTGTCTCAGGCACATGGCGTAAGTGCCGGATGATGCGGAGCTGGTGTATCCCTTTGGCCGTGACGTCCTCCTCCTGCAAGGGAACGAGAACCCTTTCAGAGACTCAAATGCCCCGAGGAATCAGGGGCAATTAAGGACACCTGGAACCAGTAGTATTTCCACCCAGCACCTGCCCACCACTGAGGGATGAATTCACCTCCTGAACCCCAGAATGGAGTCGTCTTCTCCTTTCTAGTAATCTCCAGTGCCAACCCCCGTCCTTGTAGGGTGAGCTCCTGCTACCTCCCCCTCAGTGCCCTTGACAGCTGTTCCACCTCCAAACCACAGCTCAAGTTATCAGAACCCTCTTCTCCACCCCCACCCAGGTTGGGCAGGGAGGCGGCTCTAGCAGGGGGAGCAGGAGGGATTCTGGCAGCAGTGAAGTGGGTTGCGGGGAGGTTGAGATCTTGCCCCAAGTCATCCCAGACACTAATGCTAAACCACACGATGGCATCATCTAGTGTCAGTGGAGTCCAAGCACTATTTCAACCACACAGTTTTGGATCAACTCCCCACAAGGGGAGGTGAAGAGCACCCCCAGCAACACACACAGACACACACACACACACACACATATACCACTCCTGGTGGTGGGAGGGGAACAAGAGAAAGGACAAAAGAAGTAAGAGATAAAGAGAAAGGAAGGAGGGATGGAGGAAAAGGTAAAACGAAAAGGACAAACCCTAATGTCCCCAGTGATTCTACCAGACAAAATTACAGGGAGGGATTAAAATTCTGCCACCTTCAACTAGTGTTTTCCATACCTAGAATTCAGCTGGCACCAGATGGATCAGACTGAGCAGGTTCCAAAACCTCTTGGAGGCTCTTACCTTCTAAATAGGGACGTCTGTTTTCTAGTAAAATCCGTCAAAGGAAAGGAGAAAACTCGAAAGAGGCTCCTGCTCACACTCACATACGTCAACCCTAACACTCTCTCAGTCCTCAAAGAGAGACCTCGAGAAGGAGACTTGCTGAAGCAAAGCCACAGGGGTCTCTGAGGTTTCCCTGGCCCTGTGCTCCTGTCCTGCCAGGCTGATGTCAGCATCTCTCTCGGAGGTCACCACCTCCCTAACACCTTTGACCAATAGGCTGACGTCCTGCAAAAGGCCTTTGTGATATCACTGCCACACCCACCCTTCCCCGGAATTGCTAATGTCCTGCTGCTGGCCTGACACTTTGAAGGTTTCAGCTACTCTCTGTGATCACCCCACTCAATGCCTGTTCATTCTAGGAAGTAAGCCGGCCAGACGGTAAAACATCAGAGGCTGCTCCCAATGCTACACTCAGTGTTTCCAAAATTAGGGGACTTTATGGCCAGAATAGACCTTTAGAGCATCTCATCTAACCCCTTGCATACCATAGGCTTGCTGTATAGTACAATAGTTACTTTTTGGGCACACACATTGCAGAAAGGCATCTAGTCTTCCTTCAATGACATCAAGAGATGGAGAATCCACCACTTTCGCTTTTAGTGAGTGCCAGGGGGCTCCATTTCCCCTTCCACTAGCTCCCCATTTACAGTGAGCCAGAGCAGTACCTGCAGCAGGGAGCGGGAGTTGCTGATGGCCTCAGAGGCACAGCCCCTGCAGTGTCTCAGGAATCTGGCGCAAGTGCCGGATGATGCGCAGCTGGTGCATCACTTTTGGCCGTGACGTCCTCCTGCTGCAAGGGAACGAGAACCTGTCAGAGACTCAAACGCCCCGAGGAATCAGCGGGAATTAAGGGCACCTGGAACCAGCACTACTTCCACCCATCACCTGCCCACCACTGAGGGATAAATTCACCTCCTGAACCCCAGAATGGAGTCTTCTTGTCCTTTCTAGTAACCTCCAGTGACAACCCCCCTCCTTGAAGGATGAGCTCCTGCTATCTCCCCCTCAGTGCCCTTGACAGCTGTTCCACCTCCAAACCACAGCTCAAGTTATTAGTACCTTTGGACACAGACTGGCTAACCTAGTGAGGAGGGCTTTAAACTAGGTTCGACGGGGACAGGTGAGCAAAGCCCACAGGTAAGTGGGGAACATGGAGACCGGGGAGATGGGTCAAAAACGAGAGGGAGTGTGGGCTATATTGTCAGAGGGAAAGGAGGGTCAGGACAAAACTGGGAGGAAAGATCAAACCAGTATCTTAGATGCCTATATACAAATGCGAGAAGTATGGGGAATAAGCAGGAAGAACTGGAAGTGCTAATAAATAAATACAACTATGACATTGTTGGCATTACTGAAACTTGGTGGGATAATACACGTGATTGGAATGTTGGTGTGGATGGGTACAGCTTGCTCAGGAAGGATAGACAGGGGAAAAAGGGAGGAGGTGTTGCCTTGTATATTAAAAATGTACACACTTGGACTGAGGTAGAGATGGACATAGGAGACGGAAGTGTTGAGAGTCTCTGGGTTAGGCTAAAAGGGGTAAAAAACAAGGGAGATGTCATGCTAGGAGTCTACTACAGGCCACCTAACCAGGTGGAAGAGGTGGATGAGGCTTTTTTTAAGCAACTAACAAAATCATCCAAAGCCCAAGATTTGGTGGTGATGGGGGACTTCAACTATCCGGCTATATGTTGGGAAAATAACACAGCGGGGCACAGACTATCCAACAAATTCCTGGACTGCATTGGAGACAACTTTTTATTTCAGAAGGTTGAAAAAGCTACTGGGGGGAAGCTGTTCTAGACTTGATTTTAACAAATAGGGAGGAACTCGTTGAGAATTTGAAAGTAGAAGGCAGCCTGGGTGAAAGTGATCATGAAATCATAGAGTTTGCAATTCTAAGGAAGGGTAGAAGGGAGAACAGCAAAATAGAGACAATGGATTTCAGGAAGGCAGATTTTGGTAAGCTCAGAGAGCTGATAGGTAAGGTCCCATGGGAATCAAGACTGAGGGGAAAAACAACTGAGGAGAGTTGGCAGTTTTTCAAAGGGACACTATTAAGGGCCCAAAAGCAAGCTATTCCGCTGGTTAGGAAAGATAGAAAATGTGGCAAAAGACCACCTTGGCTTAACCATGAGATCTTGCATGATCTAAAAAATAAAAAGGAGTCATATAAAAAATGGAAACTGGGACAGATTACAAAGGATGAATATAGGCAAACAACACAGGAATGCAGGGGCAAGATTAGAAAGGCAAAGGCACAAAATGAGCTCAAACTAGCTACGGGAATAAAGGGAAACAAGAAGACTTTTTATCAATACATTAGAAGCAAGAGGAAGACCAAAGACAGGGTAGGCCCACTGCTTAGTGAAGAGGGAGAAACAGTAACAGGAAACTTGGAAATGGCGGAGATGCTTAATGACTTCTTTGTTTCGGGCTTCACCGAGAAGTCTGAAGGAATGCCTAACATAGTGAATGCTAATGGGAAGGGGGTAGGTTTAGCAGATAAAATAAAAAAAGAACAAGTTAAAAATCACTTAGAAAAGTTAGATGCCTGCAAGTCACCCGGGCCTGATGAAATGCATCCTAGAATACTCAAGGAGCTAATAGAGGAGGTATCTGAGCCTCTAGCTATTATCTTTGGAAAATCATGGGAGACGGGAGAGATTCCAGAAGACTGGAAAAGGGCAAATATAGTGCCCATCTATAAAAAGGGAAATAAAAACAACCCAGGAAACTACAGACCCCAGTGAGTTTAACTTCTGTGCCAGGGAAGATAATGGAGCAAGTAATTAAGGAAATCATCTGCAAACACTTGGAAGGTGGTAAGGTGATAGGGAACAGCCAGCATGGATTTGTGAAGAACAAATCATGTCAAACCAATCTGATAGCTTTCTTTGATAGGATAACGAGCCTTGTGGATAAGGGTGAGGCTGTGGATGTGGTATACCTAGACTTTAGTAAGGCATTTGATACGGTCTCGCATGATATTCTTATTGATAAACTAGGCAAATACAATTTAGATGGGGCTACTATAAGGTGGGTGCATAACTGGCTGGATAACCGTACTCAGAGAGTTGTTATTAATAGTTCCCAATCCTGCTGGAAAGCCATAACGAGTGGGGTATCGCAGGGGTCTGTTTTGGGACCGGCGCTGTTCAATATCTTCATCAACGACTTAGATATTGGCATAGAAAGTACGCTTATTAAGTTTGCGGATGATACCAAACTGGGAGGGATTGCAACTGCTTTGGAGGACAGGGTCATAATTCAAAATGATCTGGACAAATTGGAGAAATGGTCTGAGTTAAACAGGATGAAGTTTAACAAAGACAAATGCAAAGTGCTCCACTTAGGAAGGAACAATCAGTTTCACACATACAGAATGGGAAGAGACTGTCTAGGAAGGAGTACGGCAGAAAGGGATCTAGGGGTTATAGTGGACCACAAGCTAAATATGAGTCAACAGTGTGATGCTGTTGCAAAAAAAGCAAACCTGATTCTGGGATGTATTAACAGGTGTGTTGTGAGCAAGACACGAGAAGTCATTCTTCCGCTCTACTCTGCTCTGGTTAGGCCTCAGCTGGAGTATTGTGTCCAGTTCTGGGCACCGCATTTTAAAAAAGATGTGGAGAAATTGGAAAGGGTCCAGAGAAGAGCAACAAGAATGATTAAAGGTCTTGAGAACATGACCTATGAAGGAAGGCTGAAAGAATTGGCTTTGTTTAGTTTGGAAAAGAGAAGACTGAGAGGAGACATGATAGCAGTTTTCAGGTATTTAAAAGGGTGTCATAAGGAGGAGGGAGAAAACTTGTTCACCTTCGCCTCTAAGGATAGAACCAGAAGCAATGGGTTTAAAATGCAGCAAGGGAGGTCTAGGTTGGACAATAGGAAAAAGTTCCTAACTGTCAGGGTGGTTAAACACTGGAATAAATTGCCGAGGGAGGTTGTGGAATCTCCATCTCTTGAGATATTTAAGAGTAGGTTAGATAAATGTCTATCAGGGATGGTCTAGATGGTATTTGGTCCTGCCACGCGGGCAGGGGACTGGACTCGATGACCTCTCGAGGTCCCTTCCAGTCCGATAATCTATGAATGTATGAAAAAAACACTGTTCTCCACCCCCACCCAGGTTGGCCAGGGAGGCGGCTCTAGCAGGGGGGGCAGGAGGGATTCTGGCAGCAGTGAAGTGGGTTGCGGGGAAGTTGAGATCTTGACCCAAGTCATCCCAGACACTAATGCTAAGCCACAGGATGACAGCATCTAGTGTCAGTGGAGTCCAAACACTATTTCAACCCCACAGTTTTCGAGGAACAGGAGAAAGGACAAAAGAAGTAAGAGATGAAGAGAAAGGAAGGAGGGATGGAGGAAAAGGTAAAACAAAAAGGACAAACCCTAATGTCCCCAGTGATTCTACGGCACAAAATCCAAGGGATGGAATAAAATTCTGCCATCTTAAACTACTGTTTTCCATGCCTAGAATTCAGCTGGCACCACGTGGATCAGACTGAGCAGCTGCCAAAACCTCTTGGAGGCTCTTACCTTCTAAACAGGGACGTCTGTTTTCTAGTAAAATCAGTAAAAGGAAAGGAGAAAACTCGAAAGAGGCTCCTGCACGCACTCACGTACGTGAACCCTAATACTCTCTCAGTCCTCAAAGAAAGACCCCGAGAAGGAGACTTGCTGAAGCAAAGCCACAGGGTCTCTGAGGTTTCCCTGGCCCTGTGCTCCTGTCCTGCCAGGCTGATGTCAGCATCTCTCTCTGAGGTCACCACCTCCCTAACACATTTGACCAATAAGCTGACATCCTGCAAAAGACCTTTGTGATATCACTGCCACCAATCAAACCCTTAAGTGCTAATGTCCTGCTGCTGGCCTGACACTATGAAGGTTTGAGCTACTCTCTGTGGATCACCCCACTCAATGCGTCTTCATTCTAGGAAGCAAGCCGGCTAGACAGTAAAACATCAGAGGCTGTTCCCAATGCTACACTCAGTGTTTCCAAAATTAGTAGACTTTATGGCCACAAGGGACCTTTAGAGCATCTAATCTAAGCCTCTGCATACCATAGGCTTCCTGTATAGTACAATAGTTACTCTTTGGGCACACACATTCCAGAAAGGCATCTAGTCTTCCTTCAATGACATCAAGAGATGGAGAATCCACCACTTTCCCTTTTAGTGAGTGCCAGGGGGCTCCATTTCCCCTTCCACTAGCTCCCCATTTACAGTGAGCCAGAGCAGTACCTGCAGCAGGGAGCGGGAGTTGCTGATGGCCTCAGAGGCACAGCCCCTGCAGTGTCTCAGGAATCTGGCGCAAGTGCCGGATGATGCGGAGCTGGTGCATCACTTTTGGCCGTGACGTCCTCCTGCTGCAAGGGAACGAGAACCTTTCAGAGACTCAAACGCCCCGAGGAATCAGCGGGAATTAAGGGCACCTGGAAAAGACGGTTACTCACCGTTGTAACTGTTGTTCTTCGAGATGTGTTGCTCATATCCATTCCATTAGGTGTGTGTGCGCGCCGCGTGCACGATCGTTGGAAGATTTTCTACCCTAGCAACACCGGCGGGTCCGCTGTGGAGCCCCCTAGAGTGGCGCCTTCATGGCGCTGAATATATACCCCAGCCGACCCGGCGCCCCCTCAGTTCCTTCTTGCCGGCTACTCCGACAGTGGGGACGGGGGGCGGGTTTGGAATGGATATGAGCAACACATCTCGAAGAACAACAGTTACAACGGTGAGTAACCGTCTTTTCTTCTTCGAGTGCTTGCTCATATCCATTCCATTAGGTGACTCCCAAGCCCAACTTAGGTGGTGGGGTCGGAGTGAGACATTGCTGTGTGCAAAACCGCTGATCCGAAGGCAGCATCGTCCCTGGACTGCTGCACTAGTGCATAGTGCTCTGTAAACGTGTGGACTGATGACCAAACCGCAGCTCTACAAATGTCCTGGATCAGAACTTGCGCCAGGAAAGCCGTCGAGGAAGCTTGGGCCCTCGTGGAGTGAGCGGTGAGGTGCGGTGCTGAGACACCTGCCAGGTCATAGCAAGTCCGGATGCAAGACGTAATCCAGGAGGATAGGCGTTGTGAGGAGACCGGTGAGCCTTTCATTCGGTCGGCCACTGCAACGAAGAGTTGCGTCGTCTTTCTAAAGTGCCTTGTGCGGTCAATATAGAAGGCCAGTGCCCTGCGTAGGTCCAGAGAATGCAAACGTTGATCCTGGCGAGTGGCATGTGGTTTAGGATGAAAGACCGGGAGAAATATATCCTGGTTGATATGAAAAGGAGAAACCACCTTAGGGAGAAAGGCAGGATGTGGACGAAGCTGCACTTTATCCTTATGGAAAACTGTGTAAGGGGGCTCGGATGTAAGCGCCCTGAGTTCAGAAACGCGCCTTGCTGAGGTGATGGCTACGAGGAAGGCTGTCTTCCAGGATAGGTACAGAAGTGAACAGGTGGCCAGTGGCTCGAATGGAGGACCTGTGAGCTTGGAAAGAACCAGGTTGAGGTCCCACGTCGGAATGGGCTGACGTTGCTGTGGGTACATCCGGTCTAAGCCCTTGAGGAATCTAACGACCATCGGGTTAGAGAATACCGAAGACGCGAGTTCCCCTGGGTGAAAGGCCGATATAGCGGCCAGGTGAACTCTAATTGAAGATATCGCCAACCCCTGCTGTTTTAGGGAGAGGAGATATTCCAAAATGAGAGGGATAGGTGCCTGTAACGGGGACGTGGCTCGTTGTTCGCACCAACAGGAGAACCGCTTCCACTTGGCCAAGTATGTGGTCCGTGTTGAGGGCTTCCTACTGCTCAGCAGAATCTGTTGGACAGAGTGCGAGCACTGCTGCTCTGCCTGGGTGAACCATGGAGCAGCCACGCCGTGAGGTGGAGTGATTGCAGGTCGGGGTGACGCAGGCGACCGTGGTCCTGAGAGATGAGATCCGGGCATAATGGAAGCGGGATCGGTGTCTGAACCGAGAGTTCCAACAGCGTGGTGTACCAATGTTGTCTCGGCCACGCTGGGGCGATCAGAATCACCTGTGCCTGGTCTCTGCGCAATTTGAGCAGTACCTTGTGGACCAGAGGAAATGGAGGGAAGGCATAGAACAGGTGGTCTTTCCAGGGAAGGAGAAACGCATCCGAGAGGGAGCCCGGAGCTCGACCTTGCAGGGAGCAGAATACGTGGCACTTCCTGTTGTCTCGAGATGCAAACAGGTCTATCTGGGGAAACCCCCACTTCTGGAAAACGGAATGTATGATGTCCGGACGGATAGACCACTCGTGTGTTTGAAAGGACCTGCTGAGTCGGTCCGCTAAAGTGTTCTGGACTCCAGGGAGGAACGATGCCGTGAGAAGGATTGAGTGGGCGATGCAGAAGTCCCACAGGCGAATGGCCTCTTGGCATAGAATTGACGAACGTGCTCCTCCTTGCTTGTTGATGTAAAACATGGCCGTGGTGTTGTCGATGAGAACTAACACACAGCGGCCACGTAGGAGATTGAGAAATGCCTGGCACGCCAGGCGCACCGCCATCAGTTCCCGAACATTGATGTGCAGGGCTAGCTGGGGTGCAGTCCACAGGCCCTGGGTATGGTGCTCGTTGAGATGGGCGCCCCAACCCAGAGATGAAGCGTCTGTGACCAGATGCAGAGAGGGTTGTGGGGCGTGAAACGGCATCCCCTCGCAAACCACATTGTGATCTAGCCACCATGTGAGGGAGGTCAGGACCGAGTTCGGGACTGTGACCACCATGTTCAGGCTGTCCCGATGTGGGCGGTATATTGATGACACCCAGGTCTGGAGTGGGCGAAGCCGAAGTCTGGCATGCCTGGTTACGTACGTGCAGGAAGCCATGTGACCCAGCAGGGTAAGGCACGACCTCACCGTGGTAGTTGGAAAGGCCTTGAGTCCTTGAATGAGGCTCGTGATGGTGCAAAAGCGATTGTCTGGCAGGATGGCTTGTGCGCGTCTGGAGTCTAGAACCGCGCCGATGAATTCTATTCTCTGGGTAGGTTCTAGAGTGGATTTGTCCTTGTTGAGTAGGATACCCAACTTGTTGAATGTGTGCACTATTATGTGGACGTGATCTCGAACTTGTTCTTTGGTGCGACCGCGTACCAGCCAGTCGTCTAGGTACGGGAACACCTGTATCCCTTGCCGACGAAGGTACGCTGCAAACGACAGCCATACATTTCGTGAACACCCGTGGGGCCGAGGATAGGCCGAAGGGAAGGACTGCAAATTGGTAGTGCACCCTGTTTACCACGAATCGCAGGAAGCGTCTGTGAGGCGGGTAAATAGCAATGTGAAAGTATGCGTCTTTCATGTCGAGGGCGGCGAACCAGTCTCCAGGATCGAGGGAAGGGATAATGGCCCCCAGAGAGACCATGCGGAACTTCAACTTTACTACGAATTTGTTGAGTCCGCGCAAGTCCAAGATAGGTCGCAGACCTCCTTTGGACTTGGGAATGAGGAAGTAACGGGAATAGAATCCCCTGCCCCTTAACTCCACTGGAACCTCCTCTATGGCCCCCATAGCGAGGAGCGTAGAAACTTCCTGTATAAGAAGTTGCTCGTGAGAAGGGTCCCTGAAGAGGGACGGGGAAGGGGGGTGGGAGGGGGGGATTGAAGAAAACTGGATAGCGTATCCCCTCTCCACCGTGCGAAGGACCCAACGGTCCGAAGTTATAAGGCACCAAACACGGTGGAAGTGGGAGAGGCGATCCCGAAAGGAGGGGGCTGGATCCTGGGGGATGACTGGGGCGCCGTCCTCGACCGCACCTTCAAAAGTTCTGCCTGGGGCCTGAAGGTGGTCTAGGTGGCCCCTGGTTCTGACCAGGTTGAGGGCCGGTCCACCTTCTTCTACCACCTCGCCCTCGCCTCCGGGCCGAGTCCTGTCTCTGACGAGGCCGGGGGGGGGTAGAAGCGCTGAGGCTGCGGTCTAAATGGCCTGCGCTGAGGGCCCACAACATGCATCCCCAAGGAACGCATGATCGTCCTGGAGTCCTTGAGGCTCTGCAGGCGAGAGTCCGTCTTTTCAGAAAACAACCCTTGACCTTCGAAGGGTAGATCCTGCAGGGTTTGCTGCAGTTCCTGAGGCAGACCCGAAACCTGGAGCCAGGAGATCCTCCGCATAGCGATACCTGAGGCCAGGGTTCTCGCAGCAGAGTCCGCTATGTCTAAGGAGGCCTGTAAGGAGGTCCGAGTCACCTTCTTACCCTCCTCTACCAGGGCTCCAAACTCCTCTCTGGACTCTTGGGGAACCAACTCCTTAAACTTCCCCATAGAGTTCCAGGAGTTAAAGCTATAGCGGCTCAAGAGCGCCTGCTGGTTAGCCGCTCTAAGTTGCAGCCCTCCGGCTGAGTAAACTTTACGGCCGAATAAATCGAGGCGCTTAGCCTCCTTTGATTTGGGCGCTGCGGCCTGCTGACCGTGGCGCTCCCTTGTGTTCACTGATGCCACCACCAGTGAACACGGCTGGGGGTGGGTATACAAGTACCCGTAGTCTTTAGACGGGACAAAGTATTTCCTTTCCACCCCTCTCGCTGTGGGCGGGATAGAGGCAGGAGTCTGCCATATCGTAGAAGCATTGGCCTGTATCGTGCGGATCAGGGGTAACGCCACCCTCGATGGGGCATCCGCTCCGAGGATATTCACGATCGGGTCGTGCACCTCCACTATCTCCTCCGCCTGCAGGTCCATGTTACGGGCCATCCTGCGCAGAAGATCCTGGTGAGCCCGAAGATCTATTGGAGGTGGGCCTGTGCACGATGTGCCCGCCACTGCCTCATCCGGAGAAGAAGAGGAAGATGCCTCCGGTGGAACAGGATCCAAGGGCTGGTCCTGTTCTCCCTGTTCCTGGGCTGGAGCATCACCTGCGCCTGGGTCCAGGGCGTCAGGTGGTGCGGACACAGAAGCCTCCATGCCCCCTGGCGGAGGCCGAGAAATGGTGGACTCCGGGGCCCTTCTGACGGAGTGACCGGAGCGAGAGGTCGAAGCAATTGGAGCCCCTTGCGCCTGATGGTACGCCCACGGGGTCCAAAACGACCAGTGAGATGGGCCATGAGAATGGTCCTCTGTCGTGTCCTGCCAATGTCCCAAGTCCTGTTCCTCGGCTTGCCCCTGAGGGGGGTATGCCGATCTCGAGAGGTCCTCCGAGGAGCGGGACACCGATCTCGATGGCCACGGCGGTGCCGAGAGCGTCGAGACGATTCCCGTGGGCTGCGGTGCCGCACGGTGCCGGTCCGGAGATGATCTATCTCTACGCGGTGCCGGCGATCGGTGCCGGGACCGTGACCGGTGCCGATGACCTCGTCGGTGCCGGGAGTCGGATCTGGACCTCGACGAGGACCTGGAGTATGCCCGGTGCCGGGAGAGGCCTCTCGACGTCGAGCGTAGCGGTGCCGAGAACTACGTCTCGACGTTGATCGGTGCCGACGATCATAGCGGTGCCGAGACCTAGAGCGGTGCCGCGAAGAAGATCTTGGCCGCGAGTACGACCGGTGCCGAGGCGATATTCGGTGCCGGGACTGCGAGCGGCGTGGGGACCTGCTTCGGGACCTGGATCGGTGCCGAGGTTCCAGCCCTTGCGATGGAGGGCGCATCAAGGCAGGTTTCCCCCTCGACTGGACCGGGCGAGTCAACGGTGCCGTCGGTGCCGGTGGTTGGGGCGGTGCCGGCTCCGTGAGAGCTATTAAGTCTCTCGCCGCCGCGAAGGTCTCTGGAGTCGACGGGAGGCACTGTATCACCGCCGGCCTCGGTGGAGACGCTATCTGCACCGGACTCAACGGCCTCGGCGCCGGAGTCGACGGTGCTGGAGGCACCTGTTTCCGGTGCTCCACCGGTGGACGCGGCTCTACCCCCAGCACTGGGGGAGCCGGCGTCTTCGGCACGGAGGTCCCCGTCTTATGGGCTTTTTTATGCCCCGGGGATAATGACCGGCGCCGAGGCACTTGCTGTACTTGCGGTGCCGACGAGGTCCGGTGCCGGGGAGGCTTGTCCGACGCCACTCGCGTGGTCGTCATAGCCGGTGCCGCCGGGGCACTGCGCACCGAGGCGCTAGGTGCCGGGGCCTGACTTGTAGACGGAGCGTCCGGACTAAGTGCCGCCTCCATCAGGAGTTGCCGGAGCCGAAAGTCCTGCTCCTTCTTGGTCCTTGGTCTGAAGGCCTTACAGATCTTGCACTTATCTGTTTGATGGGACTCTCCCAGGCACTTCAGACAGGAGTCGTGCGGGTCGCTCGTGGGCATAGGCTTAGCGCAGGAGGCGCACTGCTTGAAGCCGGGAGCGTTGGGCATGAGCCCGGCCCCACAGCCGGGGGAGAAAGGGGGAGACGACCCCCTTAATCCCCTGAACTACAATAACAACTAAAACAACTTTAAACTATTTAACTATTTAACTATAAACACTAGAACTACAACTATAACTATAACTGCGAATGACTAACTAAGCTAGGGAGAGTGGAGAACAGCTAAGCAGCGCTCCACAGTTCCAACGACCGTCAGGGGCGGTAAGAAGGAACTGAGGGGGCGCCAGGTCGGCTGGGGTATATATTCAGCGCCATGAAGGCGCCACTCTAGGGGGCTCCACAGCCGACCCGCCGGTGTTGCTAGGGTAGAAAATCTTCCGACGATCGTGCACGCGGCGCGCACACACACCTAATGGAATGGATATGAGCAAGCACTCGAAGAAGAACCAGCACTACTTCCACCCATCACCTGCCCACCACTGAGGGATAAATTCACCTCCTGAACCCCAGAATGGAGTCTTCTTGTCCTTTCTAGTAACCTCCAGTGACAACCCCCCTCCTTGAAGGATGAGCTCCTGCTATCTCCCCCTCAGTGCCCTTGACAGCTGTTCCACCTCCAAACCACAGCTCAAGTTATTAGTACCTTTGGACACAGACTGGCTAACCTAGTGAGGAGGGCTTTAAACTAGGTTCGACGGGGACAGGTGAGCAAAGCCCACAGGTAAGTGGGGAACATGGAGACCGGGGAGATGGGTCAAAAACGAGAGGGAGTGTGGGCTATATTGTCAGAGAGAAAGGAGGGTCAGGACAAAACTGGGAGGAAAGATCAAACCAGTATCTTAGATGCCTATATACAAATGCGAGAAGTATGGGGAATAAGCAGGAAGAACTGGAAGTGCTAATAAATAAATACAACTATGACATTGTTGGCATCACTGAAACTTGGTGGGATAATACACGTGATTGGAATGTTGGTGTGGATGGGTACAGCTTGCTCAGGAAGGATAGACAGGGGAAAAAGGGAGGAGGTGTTGCCTTGTATATTAAAAATGTACACACTTTGACTGAGGTAGAGATGGACATAGGAGACGGAAGTGTTGAGAGTCTCTGGGTTAGGCTAAAAGGGGTAAAAAACAAGGGAGATGTCATGCTAGGAGTCTACTACAGGCCACCTAACCAGGTGGAAGAGGTGGATGAGGCTTTTTTTAAGCAACTAACAAAATCATCCAAAGCCCAAGATTTGGTGGTGATGGGGGACTTCAACTATCCGGCTATATGTTGGGAAAATAACACAGCGGGGCACAGACTATCCAACAAATTCCTGGACTGCATTGGAGACAACTTTTTATTTCAGAAGGTTGAAAAAGCTACTAGGGGGGAAGCTGTTCTAGACTTGATTTTAACAAATAGGGAGGAACTCGTTGAGAATTTGAAAGTAGAAGGCAGCCTGGGTGAAAGTGATCATGAAATCATAGAGTTTGCAATTCTAAGGAAGGGTAGAAGGGAGAACAGCAAAATAGAGACAATGGATTTCAGGAAGGCAGATTTTGGTAAGCTAAGAGAGCTGATAGGTAAGGTCCCATGGGAATCAAGACTGAGGGGAAAAACAACTGAGGAGAGTTGGCAGTTTTTCAAAGGGACACTATTAAGGGCCCAAAAGCAAGCTATTCCGCTGGTTAGGAAAGATAGAAAATGTGGCAAAAGACCACCTTGGCTTAACCATGAGATCTTGCATGATCTAAAAAATAAAAAGGAGTCATATAAAAAATGGAAACTGGGACAGATTACAAAGGATGAATATAGGCAAACAACACAGGAATGCAGGGGCAAGATTAGAAAGGCAAAGGCACAAAATGAGCTCAAACTAGCTACGGGAATAAAGGGAAACAAGAAGACTTTTTATCAATACATTAGAAGCAAGAGGAAGACCAAAGACAGGGTAGGCCCACTGCTTAGTGAAGAGGGAGAAACAGTAACAGGAAACTTGGAAATGGCGGAGATGCTTAATGACTTCTTTGTTTCGGGCTTCACCGAGAAGTCTGAAGGAATGCCTAACATAGTGAATGCTAATGGGAAGGGGGTAGGTTTAGCAGATAAAATAAAAAAAGAACAAGTTAAAAATCACTTAGAAAAGTTAGATGCCTGCAAGTCACCCGGGCCTGATGAAATGCATCCTAGAATACTCAAGGAGCTAATAGAGGAGGTATCTGAGCCTCTAGCTATTATCTTTGGAAAATCATGGGAGACGGGAGAGATTCCAGAAGACTGGAAAAGGGCAAATATAGTGCCCATCTATAAAAAGGGAAATAAAAACAACCCAGGAAACTACAGACCCCAGTGAGTTTAACTTCTGTGCCAGGGAAGATAATGGAGCAAGTAATTAAGGAAATCATCTGCAAACACTTGGAAGGTGGTAAGGTGATAGGGAACAGCCAGCATGGATTTGTGAAGAACAAATCATGTCAAACCAATCTGATAGCTTTCTTTGATAGGATAACGAGCCTTGTGGATAAGGGTGAGGCTGTGGATGTGGTATACCTAGACTTTAGTAAGGCATTTGATACGGTCTCGCATGATATTCTTATTGATAAACTAGGCAAATACAATTTAGATGGGGCTACTATAAGGTGGGTGCATAACTGGCTGGATAACCGTACTCAGAGAGTTGTTATTAATAGTTCCCAATCCTGCTGGAAAGCCATAACGAGTGGGGTATCGCAGGGGTCTGTTTTGGGACCGGCGCTGTTCAATATCTTCATCAACGACTTAGATATTGGCATAGAAAGTACGCTTATTAAGTTTGCGGATCATACCAAACTGGGAGGGATTGCAACTGCTTTGGAGGACAGGGTCATAATTCAAAATGATCTGGACAAATTGGAGAAATGGTCTGAGTTAAACAGGATGAAGTTTAACAAAGACAAATGCAAAGTGCTCCACTTAGGAAGGAACAATCAGTTTCACACATACAGAATGGGAAGAGACTGTCTAGGAAGGAGTACGGCAGAAAGGGATCTAGGGGTTATAGTGGACCACAAGCTAAATATGAGTCAACAGTGTGATGCTGTTGCAAAAAAAGCAAACCTGATTCTGGGATGTATTAACAGGTGTGTTGTGAGCAAGACACGAGAAGTCATTCTTCCGCTCTACTCTGCTCTGGTTAGGCCTCAGCTGGAGTATTGTGTCCAGTTCTGGGCACCGCATTTTAAAAAAGATGTGGAGAAATTGGAAAGGGTCCAGAGAAGAGCAACAAGAATGATTAAAGGTCTTGAGAACATGACCTATGAAGGAAGGCTGAAAGAATTGGCTTTGTTTAGTTTGGAAAAGAGAAGACTGAGAGGAGACATGATAGCAGTTTTCAGGTATTTAAAAGGGTGTCATAAGGAGGAGGGAGAAAACTTGTTCACCTTAGCCTCTAAGGATAGAACCAGAAGCAATGGGTTTAAAGTGCAGCAAGGGAGGTCTAGGTTGGACATTAGGAAAAAGTTCCTAACTGTCAGGGTGGTTAAACACTGGAATAAATTGCCGAGGGAGGTTGTGGAATCTCCATCTCTTGAGATATTTAAGAGTAGGTTAGATAAATGTCTATCAGAGATGGTCTAGATGGTATTTGGTCCTGCCATGCGGGCAGGGGACTGGACTCGATGACCTCTCGAGGTCCCTTCCAGTCCGATAATCTATGAATGTATGAAAAAAACACTGTTCTCCACCCCCACCCAGGTTGGCCAGGGAGGCGGCTCTAGCAGGGGGGGCAGGAGGGATTCTGACAGCAGTGAAGTGGGTTGCGGGGAAGTTGAGATCTTGCCCCAAGTCATCCCAGACACTAATGCTAAGCCACAGGATGGCAGCATCTAGTGTTAGGGGAGTCCAAACACTATTTCAACCCTACAGTTTTCGAGGAACAGGAGAAAGGACAAAAGAAGTAAGAGATGAAGAGAAAGGAAGGAGGGATGGAGGAAAAGGTAAAACAAAAAGGACAAACCCTAATGTCCCCAGTGATTCTACGGCACAAAATCCAAGGGATGGAATAAAATTCTGCCATCTTAAACTACTGTTTTCCATGCCTAGAATTCAGCTGGCACCACGTGGATCAGACTGAGCAGCTGCCAAAACCTCTTGGAGGCTCTTACCTTCTAAACAGGGACGTCTGTTTTCTAGTAAAATCAGTAAAAGGAAAGGAGAAAACTCGAAAGAGGCTCCTGCACGCACTCACGTACGTGAACCCTAATACTCTCTCAGTCCTCAAAGAAAGACCCCGAGAAGGAGACTTGCTGAAGCAAAGCCACAGGGTCTCTGAGGTTTCCCTGGCCCTGTGCTCCTGTCCTGCCAGGCTGATGTCAGCATCTCTCTCTGAGGTCACCACCTCCCTAACACATTTGACCAATAAGCTGACATCCTGCAAAAGGCCTTTGTCATGTCACTGACACACCCAACCAAACCCTGAAGTGCTAATGTCCTGCTGCTGGCCTGACACTTTGAAGGTTTGAGGTTGTCATAACTATAAAGGGAAGGGTAACAGCTGTCCTGTGTACAGTACTATAAAATCCTCCTGGCCAGAGACTCCAAAATCCTTTTCCCTCTAAAGGGTTAAGAAGCTCAGGTAACCTGGCTGGCATCTGACCTAAAGGACCAATAAGGGGACAAGATACTTTCAAATCTTGGGGAGGGGAAGGCTTTTGTTTGTGTTCTTTGTTTGTGTGGGTGTTCGCCCTCGGGACTGAGAGGGACCAGACATCAATCCAGGTTCTCCACATCTTTCTAAACAAGTCTCTCCTATTTCAAACAAGGCGTGTTAGTTTTCCTTTGTTTTCTCAACTTGTAAATGTACCTTTTACTAGAGTGTTTATCTTTGTTTGCTGTACTTTGAACCTAAGACTAGAGGAGAGTCCTCTGAGCTCTTTAAGTTTGATTACCCTGTAAGGTTAATTTCCATACTGATTTTACAGAGATGATTTTTACCTTTTTCTTTAATTAAAAGCCTTATTTTTAAGAACCGGATTGATTTTTCCTTGTTTTAAGATCCAAGGAGTTTGGATCTTGATTCACCAGGAGTTGGTGGGAGGAAGGAGGGGAATGGTTAATTTCTCCTTCTTTTAGATCCAAGGGGGTTGGATCTGTATTCACCAGAAGTTGGTGGGAGGAAGGAGGGGGGATGGTTTATTTCTCCTTGTTTTAAGATCCAAGGGGTTTGGATCTGTATTCACCAGGGAATTGGTGAAAGGTTTCTCAAGGCTACCCAGGGGAGGAAATTAGCCTTGGGATGGTGGTTAAGCTTAGAAGTTTTCATGCAGGCCCCTACATTTGTACCCTAAACTTCAAAGGGGGATACAGCCTTGACACAGGTACTCTCTGTGGATCACCCCACTCAATGCGTCTTCATTCTAGGAAGCAAGCCGGCTAGACAGTAAAACATCAGAGGCTGCTCCCAATACTACACTCGGTGTTTCCAAAATTTGTAGACTTTATGGCCACAAGAGACCTTTAGAGCATCTCATCTAAGCCCCTGCATATCATAGGCCTCCTGTATAGTACAATAGTTACTTTTTGGGCACACACATTCCAGAAAGGCATCTAGTCTTCATTCAATGACATCAAGAGATGGAGAATCCACCACTTTCCCTTTTAGTGAGTGCCAGGGGGCTCCATTTCCCCTTCCACTAGCTCGCCATTTACAGGGAGACAGAGCAGTACCTGCAGCAGGGAGCGGGAGTTGCTGAAGGCCTCAGAGGCGGAGCCCCTGCAGTGTCTCAGACACCTGGCGCAAGTGGCGGATGATGCGGGTGCATCACTTTGGCCGTGACGTCCTCCTCCTGCAAGGGAACGAGAACCTGTCAGAGACTCAAACGCCCCGAGGAATCAGGGGGAATTAAGGGCACCTGGAACCAGCAGTATTTAAACTGACTACCTGCCCACCACTGAGGGATGAATTCACCTCCTGAACCCCAGAATGGAGTCTTCTTGTCCTTTCTAGTAACCTCCAGTGCCAACCCACCACCTTGTAGGGTGAGCTCCTGCTACCTCCCCCTCAGTACCCTTGACAGCTGTTCTACCACCAAACCACAGCTCAAGTTATCAGAACCCTCTTCTCCACCCCAACCCAGGTTGCGCAGGGAGGCGGCCCTAGCAGGGGAGGCAGGAGGGATTCTGCCAGCAGTGAAGTGGGTTGCGGGGAAGTTGAGATCTTGCCCCAAGTTGTCCCAGACACTAATGCTAAGCCACAGGATGGCAGCATCTAGTGTCAGTGGAGTCCAAGCACTATTTGAACCCGACAGTTTTGGATCAACTTCCCACAAGGGGAGGTGAAGAGCACCCCCAGCAACACACACACCACTCCTGGAGGTGGGAGGGGAACAAGAGAAAGGACAAAAGAAGTAAGAGATGAAGAGAAAGGAAGGAGGGATGGAGGAAAAGGTAAAACGAAAAGGACAAACCCTAGTGTCCCCAGTGATTCCACGGGACAAAATTCCAGGGAGGGAAGAAAATTCTGCCACCTTAAACTACTGTTTTCCATGCCGAGAATTCAGCTGGCACCAGATGGATCAGACTGAGCAGGTTCCAAAACCTCTTGGAGGCTCTTACCTTCTAAACAGGTACGTCTGTTTTCTAGTAAAATCAGTAAAAGGAAAGGAGAAAACTCGAAAGAGGCTCCTGCTCGCACTCACGTACGTGAACCCTAATACTCTCTCAGTCCTCAAAGAGAGACCTTGAGAAGGAGACTTGCTGAAGCAAAGCCACAGGGGTCTCTGAGGTTTCCCTGGTCGTAAGCCCCTGTCCTCCCTGGCTGAAGACAGCATTTCTCTCTGAGGTCACCACCTCCCTAACACCTTTGACCAGTACGCTGAGGTCCTTGAAAAAGCCTTTGTGATATCACTGCCACACCCAACCAAACCCTAAAGTGCTCATGTCCTGCTGCTGGCCTGACACTTTGAAGGTTTGAGCTACGCTCTGTGGATCACACCACAAAATTCGTCTTCATTCTAGGAAGCAAGCTAGCTAGACAGTAAAACATCAGAGGCTGCTCCCAATACTACACTCAGTGTTTCCAAAAGTAGGAGACTTTCTGGCCAGAAGAGACCTTTACAGCATCTCATCTAACCCCCTCCATATCATAGGCTTCCAGTATAGTACAATAGTTACTTTTTGGGCACACACATTCCAGAAAGGCATCTAGTCTTCAATCAATGACATCAAGAGTTGGAGAATCCACCACTTTCCCTTTTAGTGAGTGCCAGGGGGCTCCATTTCCCCTTCCACTAGCTCCCCATTTACAGTGAGCCAGAGCAGTACCTGCAGCAGGGAGAGGGAGTTGCTAAGGCCTCAGAGGAACAGCCCCTGCAGTGTCTCAGGCACATGGCGTAAGTGCCAGATGATGCGGAGCTGGTGCATCCCTTTGGCCGTGACGTCCTCCTCCTGCAAGGGAACGAGAACCTGTCAGAGACTCAAATGCCCCGAGGAATCAGGGGCAATTAAGGACACCTGGAACCAGCAGTATTTACACCCAGCACCTGCCCACCACTGAGGGATGAATTCACCTCCTGAACCCCAGAATGGAGTCGTCTTCTCCTTTCTAGGAATCTCCAGTGCCAACCCCCGTCCTTGTAGGGTGAGCTCCTGCTACCTCCCCCTCAGTGCCCTTGACAGCTGTTCCACCTCCAAACCACAGCTCAAGTTATCAGAACCCTCTTCTCCACCCCCACCCAGGTTGGGCAGGGAGGCGGCTCTAGCAGGGGGGGCAGGTGGGATTCTGGCAGCAGTGAAGTGGGTTGCGGGGAGGTTGAGATCTTGCCCCAAGTCATCCCAGACACTAATGCTAAACCACACGATGGCAGCATCTAGTGTCAGTGGAGTCCAAGCACTATTTCAACCATACAGTTTTGGATCAACTCCCAACAAGGGGAGGTGAAGAGCACCCCCAGCAACACACACACACACACACACATATACCACTCCTGGTGGTGGGAGGGGAACAAGAGAAAGGACAAAAGAAGTAAGAGATGAAGAGAAAGGAAGGAGGGATGGAGGAAAAGGTAAAACGAAAAGGACAAACCCTAATTTCCCCAGTGATTCTACCAGACAAAATTACAGGGAGGGATTAAAATTCTGCCACCTTGAACTAGTGTTTTCCATGCCTAGAATTCAGCTGGCACCAGATGGATCAGACTGAGCAGGTTCCAAAACCTCTTGGAGGCTCTTACTTTCTAAACAGGGATGTCTGTTTTCTAGTAAAATGGGTAAAAGGAAAGGAGAAAACTCAAAAGAGGCTCCTGCTCACACTCACATATGTGAACCCTAATACTCTCTCAGTCCTCAAAGAGAGCTCGAGAAGGAGACTTGCTGAAGCAAAGCCACAGGGGTCTCTGAGGTTTCCCTGGCCCTGCGCCCCTGTTTTGCCTGGCTGATGTGAGCATCTCCCTCTGAGGTCACCACCTGCTTAACAACTTTGACCAATAGGCTGAGCTCCTGCAAAAGGCCTTTGTGATGTCACTGCCACACCCACCCATCCCCTGAAGTGCTAATATCCTGCTGCTGGCCTGACACTTTGAAGGTTTGAGCTACTCTGTGTGGATCACCCCACTCAATGCGTCTTCATTCTAGGAAGCAAGCCGGTTAGACAGTAAAACATTAGAGGCTGCTCCCAATGCTACACTCAGTGTTTCCAAAATTAATACACTTTATGGCCAGAAGAGACCTTTAGAGCATCTCATCTAACCCCCTCCATATCATAGGCTTCCAGTATAGTACAAAAGTTACTTTTTCCGCACACACATTCCAGAAAGGCATCTAGTCTTCAATCAATGACATCAAGAGTTGGAGAATCCACCACTTTCCCTTTTAGTGAGTGCCAGGGGGCTCCATTTCCCCTTCCACTAGCTCCCCATTTACAGTGAGCCAGAGCAGTACCTGCAGCAGGGAGAGGGAGTTGCTAAGGCCTCAGAGGAACAGCCCCTGCAGTGTCTCAGGCACATGGCGTAAGTGCCAGATGATGCGGAGCTGGTGCATCCCTTTGGCCGAGACGTCCTCCTCCTGCAAGGGAACGAGAACCTGTCAGAGACTCAAATGCCCCGAGGAATCAGGGGCAATTAAGAACACCTGGAACCAGCAGTATTTACACCCAGCACCTGCCCACCACTGAGGGATGAATTCACCTCCTGAACCCCAGAATGGAGTCGTCTTCTCCTTTCTAGTAATCTCCAGTGCCAACCCCCGTCCTTGTAGGGTGAGCTTCTGCTACCTCCCCCTCAGTGCCCTTGACAGCTGTTCCACCTCCAAACCACAGCTCAAGTTATCAGAACCCTCTTCTCCACCCCCACCCAGGTTGGGCAGGGAGGCGGCTCTAGCAGGGGGGGCAGGTGGGATTCTGGCAGCAGTGAAGTGGGTTGCGGGGAGGTTGAGATCTTGCCCCAAGTCATCCCAGACACTAATGCTAAGCCACAGGATGGCAGCATCTAGTGTCAGTGGAGTCCAAGCACTATTTCAACCATACAGTTTTGGATGAACTCCCCACAAGGGGAGGTGAAGAGCACCCCCTGCAACACACACACACACACACACACACACACACACACACACACACACACCACTCCTGGTGGTGAAAGGGGAACAGGAGAAAGGACAAAAGAAGTAAGAGATGAAGAGAAAGGAAGGAGGGATGGAGGAAAAGGTAAAACGAAAAGGACAAACCCTAGTGTCCCCAGTGATTCTACGGGACAAAATTCCAGGGAGGGAATAAAATTCTGCCACCTTAAACTACTGTTTTCCATGCCGAGAATTCAGCTGGCACCAGATGGATCAGACTGAGCAGGTTCCAAAACCTCTTGGAGGCTCTTACCTTCTAATTTTCAAGTAAAATCAGTAAAAGGAAAGGAGAAAACTCGAAAGAGGCTCCTGCTCGCACTTAAATACGTGAACCCTAATACTCTCTCAGTCCTCAAAAAGAAACCTCAAGAAGCAGACTTGCTGAAGCAAAGCCACAGGGGTCTCTGAGGTTTCCCTGGTCGTAAGCCCCTGTCCTCCCTGGCTGAAGACAGCATCTCTCTCTGAGGTCACCACCTCCCTAACACCTTTGACCAGTACGCTGAGGTCCTTGAAAAAGCCTTTGTGATATCACTGCCACACCCAACCAAACCCTAAAGTGCTCATGTCCTGCTGCTTGCCTGACACTTTGAAGGTTTGAGCTACACTCTGTGGATCACACCACAAAATTCGTCTTCATTCTAGGAAGCAAGCTAGCTAGACAGTAAAACATCAGAGGCTGCTCCCAATACTACACTCAGTGTTTCCAAAATTTGTAGACGTTATGGCCACAAGAGACCTTTAGAGCATCTCATCTAAGCCCCTGCATATCATAGGCCTCCTGTATAGTACAATAGTTACTTTTTGGGCACACACATTCCAGAAAGGCATCTAGTCTTCATTCAATGACATCAAGAGATGGAGAATCCACCACTTTCCCTTTTAGTGAGGGCCAGGGGGCTCCATTTCCCCTTCCACTAGCTCGCCATTTACAGGGAGACAGAGCAGTACCTGCAGCAGGGAGCAGGAGATGCTGAAGGCCTCAGAGGCGCAGCCCCTGCAGTGTCTCAGGCACCTGGCGCAAGTGGCGGATAATGCGGGTGCATCACTTTGGCCGTGACGTCCTCCTCCTGCAAGGGAACGAGAACCTGTCAGAGACTCAAACGCCCCGAGGAATCAGGGGGAATTAAGGGCACCTGGAACCAGCAGTATTTCCACTCAGCACCTGCCCACCACTGAGGGATGAATTCACCTCCTGAACCCCAGAATGGAGTCTTCTTGTCCTTTCTAGTAACCTCCAGTGCCAACCCCCCTCCTTCTAGGGTGAGATCCTGCTTCCTCCCACTCAGTGTTCTTGACAGCTGTTCCACCTCCAAAACGAACCTCAAGTTATCAGAACCCTCTTCTCCACCCCCAACCAGGTTGGGCATGGAGGCGGCTCTAGCGGGGGGGCCGGAAGGAATTCTGCCAGAAGTGAAGAGGTTGAGGGGAGGTTGAGATCTTGCCCCAAGTCATCCCAGACACTAATGCTAGGACACAGGATGGCAGCATCTTGTGTCAGTGGAGTCCAAGCACTATTTCAACCCCACAGTTTTAGAGGAACTTCCCACAAGGAGAGGTGAAGAGAACCCCCAGCAATACACACACAGACACACACACACACACACCACTCCTGGTGGTGGGAGGGGAACAAGAGAAAGGACAAAAGAAGTAAGAGATGAAGAAAAAGGAAGGAGGGATGGAGGAAAAGGTAAAATGAAAAGGACAAACGCCAATATCCCTAGTGATTCTACGGGATAAAATCCAAGGGACGGAATAAAATTCTGCCACCTTGAACTAGTGTTTCCCATGCCTAGAATTCAGCTGGCACCAGATGGATCAGACTGTGGAGGTTCCAAAACCTCTTGGAGGCTCTTACCTTCTCAACAGGGAAGTCTGTTTTCATAGAATCATAGAATCATAGAATATCAGAGTTGGAAGGGACCTCAAGAAGTCATCTAGTCCAACCCCATGCTCAGAGCAGGACCAATTCCCAGCTAAATCATCCCAGCCAGGTCTTTGTCAAGGCGGGCCTTAAAAACCTCCAAGGAAGGAGACTCCATTTTTTTTCCCCATCTTATATGGAACCAATCACCAGAGACCCCAACCATCGAAAAATCCCCAAATGTGCTTTGTTGCTTCTAACTAATTTCTAGTAAAATCAGTAAAAGGAAAGGAGAAAACTCGAAAGAGGCTCCTGCTCCCACTCACATACGTGAACCCTAATACTCTGTCAGTCCTCAAAGAGAGACCTCGAGAAGGAGACTTGCTGAAGCAAAACCACAGGGGTCTCTGAGGTTTCCCTGGCCCTGTGCTCCTGTCATGCCTGGCTCATGTCAGCATCTCTCTCTGAGGTCACCACCTCCCTAACACCTTTGAGCAATTCACCTCCTCAACCCCAGAATGGAGTCTTCTTGTCCTTTCTAGTAACCTCCAGTGCCAACCCCACTCCTTGTAGGATGAGCTCCTGCTACCTCCAGCTCAGTGCCCTTGACAGCTGTTCCACCTCCAAACCACAGCTCAAGTTATCAGAACCCTCTTCTCCACCCCCACCCAGGTTGGGCAGGGAGGCGGCTCTAACAGGGGGGGCAGGTGGGATTCTGAAAGCAGAAAAGTGCGTTGCGGGGAGGTTGAGACCTTGCCCCAAGTCATCGCAGACAGTAATGTTAAGCCACAGGATGGGAGCATCTAGTGTCAGTGGAGTCCAAGCATTATTTCAACCTCACAGTATTGGATCAACTTTCCACAAGGGGAGGTGAAGAGCACCGCCAACAACACACACACACACACACACACACTCCTGGTGGTGGGAGGGGAACAGGAGAAAGGACAAAAGAAGTAAGTGATGAAGAGAAAGGAAGGAGGGATGGAGGAAAAGGTAAAACGAAAAGGACAAAACCTAATGTCCCCAGTGATTCCACAGGACAAAATCCCAGGGAGGGAATAAAATTCTGCCACCTTGAGCTAGTGTTTTCCATGCCTAGAATTCAGCTGGCACCAGGTGGATCAGACTGAAAAGGTTACAAACCTCTCCGAGGCTCTTAACTTCTTAACAGGGACGTCTGTTTTCTAGTAAAATCAGTAAAAGGAAAGGAGACAACTCGAAAGAGGTTCCTGCTCTCACTCACATACGTCAGCCCTAATACTCTCTCAGTCCTCAAGAGAAACCTCGAGAAGGAGACTTGCTGAAGCAAAGCCACAGGGGTCTCTGAGGTTTCCCTGGCCATGCCCCCCTGTCCTGCCTCGCTGATGGCAGCATCTCTCTCTGAGGTTACCACCTGCCTAACACCTTTGACCAATATGCTGAGGTCCTGCAAAAGACCTTTGTGATATCACTGCCACCAATCAAACCCTTAAGTGCTAATGTCCTGCTGCTGGCCTGACACTATGAAGGTTTGAGCTACTCTCTGTGGATCACCCCACTCAATGCGTCTTCATTCTAGGAAGCAAGTGGGCTAGACAGTAAAACATCAGAGGCTGCTCCCAATGCTACACTCAGTGTTTCCAAAATTAGTAGACTTTATGGCCACAAGGGACCTTTAGAGCATCTAATCTAAGCCCCTGCATATCATAGGCTTCCTGTATAATACAATAGTTACTCTTTGGGCACAAACATTCCAGAAAGGCATCTAGTCTTCATTCAATGACATCAAGAGATGGAGAATCCACCACTTTCCCTTTTAGTGAGGGCCAGGGGGTTCCATTTCCCCTTCCACTAGCACCCCATTTACAGTGAGCCAGAGCAGTACCTGCAGCAGGGAGTGGGAGTTGCTGATGTCCACAGAGGCACAGCCCTTGCAGTGTCAACTTCCCACAAGGGGAGGTGAAGAGCACCCCCAGCAACACACACACACACACACCACTCCTGGTGGTGGGAGGGGAACAAGAGAAAGCAAGGAGGGATGGAGGAAAAGGTAAAACAAAAAGGACAAACCCTAATGTCCCCAGTGATTCTACGGCACAAAATCCCAGGTGGGCTATAAAATTCTGCCACTTTGAACTAGTGTTTTCCATGCCTAGAATTCAGCTGGCACCAGATGGATCAGACTGCAGACTGAGCAGGTTAAAAACCTCTCCAAGGTTCTTACCTTCTCAACAGGCACGTCTGTTTTCTAGTAAAATCAATAAAAGGAGAAACTCGAAAGAGGTTCCTCCTCGCACTCACATACTTGAACCCTAATACTCTCTGAGTCCTAAAAAGGGAGACCTCGAGAAGGAGACTTGCTAAAGCAAAGCCAAAGGGGTCTCTGAGGTTTCCCTGGCCCTGCGCTCCTGTCCTGCCTGGCTGATGTCAGCATCTCTCTCTCAGGTAACCACCTCCCTAACACCTTTGACCCATAGGCTGAGGTCCAGGATAAGGCCTTTGTGATATCACTGCCACACCCAACCAAACCCTAAAGTGCTAATGTCCTGCTACTGGCCTGACACTTTGAAGGTTTGAGCTACTCTCTGTGGATCACCCCACTCAATGCATCCTCATTCTAGGAAGCAAGCGGGCTAGACAGTAAAACATCAGAGGCTGCTCCCAATGCTACACTCAGTGTTTCCAAAATTAATAGACTTTATGGTCAGAAGAGACCTTTAGAGCATCTAATCTAACCCGCTGCATATCATAGGCTTACTGTATAGTACAATAGTTACTCTTTGGGCACACACATTCCAGAAAGGCATCTAGTCTTCATTCAATGACATCAAGAGATGGAGAATCCGCCACTTTCCCTTTTAGTGAGGGCCAGGAGGCTCCATTTCCCCTTCCACTAGCTCCCCATTTACAGTGAGCCAGAGCAGTACCTGCAGTAGGGAGCGGGAGTTGCTGAAGGCCTCAGAGGAACAGCCCCTGCAGTGTCTCAGGCACCTGGCGCAAGCGCCGGATGATGTGGAGCTGGTGCATCACTTTGGCCGTGACGTCCTCCTGCTGCACATATACCACTCCTGGTGGTGAAAGGGGAACAGGAGAAAGGACAAAAGAAGTAAGAGATAAAGAGAAAGGAAGGAGGGATGGAGGAAAAGGTAAAACGAAAAGGACAAACCCTAATGTCCCCAGTGATTCTACCAGACATAATTACAGGGAGGGAATAAAATTCTGCCACCTTAAACTACTGTTTTCCATGCCTAGAATTCAGCTGGCACCAGATGGATCAGACTGAGCAGGTTCCAAAACCTCTTGGAGGCTCTTACCTTCTAAATAGGGATGTCTGTTTTCTAGTAAAATCCGTCAAAGGAAAGGAGAAAACTCGAAAGAGGCTCCTGCTCACACTCACATACGTCAACCCTAACACTCTCTCAGTCCTCAAAGAGAGACCTCGAGAAGGAGACTTGCTGAAGCAAAGCCACAGGGGTCTCTGAGGTTTCCCTGGCCCTGTGCTCCTGTCCTGCCAGGCTGATGTCAGCATCTCTCTCGGAGGTCACCACCTCCCTAACACCTTTGACCAATAGGCTGACGTTCTGCAAAAGGCCTTTGTGATATCACTGCCACACCCACCCTTCCCCGGAAGTGCTAATGTCCTGCTGCTGGCCTGACACTTTGAAGGTTTCAGCTACTCTCTGTGGATCACCCCACTCAATGCCTGTTCATTCTAGGAAGTAAGCCGGCTAGACGGTAAAACATCAGAGGCTGCTCCCAATGCTACACTCAGTGTTTCCAAAATTAGGGGACTTTATGGCCAGAATAGACCTTTAGAGCATCTCATCTAACCCCTTGCATACCATAGGCTTGCTGTATAGTACAATAGTTACTTTTTGGGCACACACATTGCAGAAAGGCATCTAGTCTTCCTTCAATGACATCAAGAGATGGAGAATCCACCACTTTCCCTTTTAGTGAGTGCCAGGGGGCTCCATTTCCCCTTCCACTAGCTCCCCATTTACAGTGAGCCAGAGCAGTACCTGCAGCAGGGAGCGGGAGTTGCTGAAGGCCTCAGAGGAACAGCCCCTGCAGTGTCTCAGACACCTGGCGCAAGTGCCGGATGATGCGGAGCTGGTGCATCACTTTGGCCGTGACGTCCTCCTGCTGCAAGGGAACGAGAACCTGTCAGAGACTCAAAGGTCCCGAGGAATCAGGGGGAATTAAGGGCACCTGGAACCAGCAGTATTTCCACCCACCACCTGCCCACCGCTGAGGGATGAATTCACCTCCTGAACCCCAGAATGGAGTCTTCTTGTCCTTTCTAGTATCCTCCAGTGTCAACCCCCCTCCTTTTAGGATTAGCTCCTGCTACCTCCCCCTCAGTGTTCTTCACAGCTGTTCCACCTCCAAACCAAACCTCAAGTTATCAGAACCCTCTTCTGCACCCCCAACCAGGTTGGGCATCGAGGCGGCTCTAGCGGGGGGGCAGGAGGGATTCTGCCAGAAGTGAAGTGGGTTGAGGGGAGGTTGAGATCTTGCCCCAAGTCATCCCAGACACTAATGCTAAGCCACAGGATGGCAGCATCTAGTGTCAGTGGAGTCCAAGCACTATTTCAACCATACAGTTTTGGATGAACTCCCCACAAGGGGAGGTGAAGAGCACCCCCAGCAACACACACACAAACACACACACACACACACACCACTCCTGGTGGTGAAAGGGGAACAGGAGAAAGGACAAAAGAAGTAAGAGATGAAGAGAAAGGAAGGAGGGATGGAGGAAAAGGTAAAACGAAAAGGACAAACCCTAATGTCCCCAGTGATTCTACGGGACAAAATCCCAGGGAGGGAATAAAATTCTGCCATCTTAAACTACTGTTTTCCATGCCTAGAATTCAGCTGGCACCAGATGGATCAGACTGAGCAGGTTCCAAAACCTCTTGGAGGCTCTTACCTTCTAAATAGGGACGTCTGTTTTCTAGTAAAATCAGTAAAAGGAAAGGAGAAAACTCGAAAGAGGCTCCTGCACGCACTCACGTACGTGAACCCTAATACTCTCTCAGTCCTCAAAGAAAGACCCAGAGAAGGAGACTTGCTGAAGCAAAGCCACAGGGTCTCTGAGGTTTCCCTGGCCCTGTGCTCCTGTCCTGCCAGGCTGATGTCAGCATCTCTCTCGGAGGTCACCACCTCCCTAACACATTTGACCAATAAGCTGACATCCTGCAAAAGGCCTTTCTGATGTCACTGACACACCCAACCAAACCCAGAAGTGCTAATGTCCTGCTGCTGGCCTGACACTTTGAAGGTTTGAGGTTGTCATAACTATAAAGGGAAGGGTAACAGCTGTCCTGTGTACAGTACTATAAAATCCTCCTGGCCAGAGACTCCAAAATCCTTTTCCCTCTAAAGGGTTAAGAAGCTCAGGTAACCTGGCTGGCATCTGACCTAAAGGACCAATAAGGGGACAAGATACTTTCAAATCTTGGGGAGGGGAAGGCTTTTGTTTGTGTTCTTTGTTTGTGTGGGTGTTCGCCCTCGGGACTGAGAGGGACCAGACATCAATCCAGGTTCTCCATATCTTTCTAAACAAGTCTCTCATATTTCAAACAAGGCGTGTTAGTTTTCCTTTGTTTTCTCAACTTGTAAATGTACCTTTTACTAGAGTGTTTATCTTTGTTTGCTGTACTTTGAACCTAAGACTAGAGGGGAGTCCTCTGAGCTCTTTAAGTTTGATTACCCTGTAAGGTTAATTTCCATACTGATTTTACAGAGATGATTTTTACCTTTTTCTTTAATTAAAAGCCTTATTTTCAAGAACCTGATTGATTTTTCCTTGTTTTAAGATCCAAGGAGTTTGGATCTTGATTCACCAGGAGTTGGTGGGAGGAAGGAGGGGAATGGTTAATTTCTCCTTCTTTTAGATCCAAGGGGGTTGGATCTGTATTCACCAGGGAATTGCTGAACGGTTTCTGAAGGCTACCCAGGGGAGGAAATTAGCCTTGGGATGGTGGTTAAGCTTAGAAGTTTTCATGCAGGCCCCTACATTTGTACACTAAACTTCAAAGTGGGGATACAGCCTTGACACAGGTACTCTCTGTGGATCACCCCACTCAATGCGTCTTCATTCTAGGAAGCAAGCCGGCTAGACAGTAAAACATCAGAGGCTGCTCCCAATGCTACACTCAGTGTTTCCAAAATTAGTAGACTTTATGGTCACAAGAGACCTTTAGAGCATCTCATCTAAGCCCCTGCATATCATAGGCCTCCTGTATAGTACAATAGTTACTTTTTGGGCACACACATTCCAGAAAGGCATCTAGTCTTCATTCAATGACATCAAGAGATGGAGAATCCACCACTTTCCCTTTTAGTGAGTGCCAGGGGGCTCCATTTCCCCTTCCACTAGCTCGCCATTTACAGGGAGACAGAGCAGTACCTGCAGCAGGGAGCGGGAGTTGCTGAAGGCCTCAGAGGCGCAGCCCCTGCAGTGTCTCAGGCACCTGGCGCAAGTGGCGGATGATGCGGGTGCATCACTTTGGCCGTGACGTCCTCCTCCTGCAAGGGAACGAGAACCTGTCAGAGACTCAAACGCCCCGAGGAATCAGGGGCAATTAAGAACACCTGGAACCAGCAGTATTTACACCCAGCACCTGCCCACCACTGAGGGATGAATTCACCTCCTGAACCCCAGAATGGAGTCGTCTTCTCCTTTCTAGTAATCTCCAGTGCCAACCCCCGTCCTTGTAGGGTGAGCTCCTGCTACCTCCCCCTCAGTGCCCTTGACAGCTGTTCCACCTCCAAACCACAGCTCAAGTTATCAGAACCCTCTTCTCCACCCCCACCCAGGTTGGGCAGGGAGGCGGCTCTAGCAGGGGGGGCAGGTGGGATTCTGGCAGCAGTGAAGTGGGTTGCGGGGAGGTTCAGATCTTGCCCCAAGTCATCCCAGACACTAATGCTAAACCACACGATGGCAGCATCTAGTGTCAGTGGATTCCAAGCACTATTTCAACCATACAGTTTTGGATCAACTCCCAACAAGGGGAGGTGAAGAGCACCCCCAGCAACACAACACACACACACACACCACTCCTGGTGGTGAAAGGGGAACAGGAGAAAGGACAAAAGAAGTAAGAGATGAAGAGAAAGGAAGGAGGGATGGAGGAAAAGGTAAAACGAAAAGGACAAACCCTAATGTCCCCAGTGATTCTACCAGACAAAATTACAGGGAGGGAATAAAATTCTGCCATCTTAAACTACTGTTTTCCATGCCTAGAATTCAGCTGGCACCAGATGGATCAGACTGAGCAGGTTCCAAAACCTCTTGGAGGCTCTTACCTTCTAAATAGGGACGTCTGTTTTCTAGTAAAATCCGTCAAAAGGAAAGGAGAAAACTCGAAAGAGGCTCCTGCTCACACTCACATACGTCAACCCTAACACTCTCTCAGTCCTCAAAGAGAGACCTCGAGAAGGAGACTTGCTGAAGCAAAGCCACAGGGATCTCTGAGGTTTCCCTGGCCCTGTGCTCCTGTCCTGCCAGGCTGATGTCAGCATCTCTCTCGGAGGTCACCACCTCCCTAACACCTTTGACCAATAGGCTGACGTCCTGCAAAAGGCCTTTGTGATATCACTGCCACACCCACCCTTCCCCGGAAGTGCTAATGTCCTGTTGCTGGGCTGACACTTTGAAGGTTTCAGCTACTCTCTGTGGATCACCCCACTCAATGCCTGTTCATTCTAGGAAGCAAGCCGGCTAGACGGTAAAACATCAGAGGCTGCTCCCAATGCTACACTCAGTGTTTCCAATATTAGGGGACTTTATGGCCAGAAGAGACCTTTAGAGCATCTCATCTAACCCCTTGCATACCATAGGCTTGCTGTATAGTACAATAGTTACTTTTTGGGCACACACATTGCAGAAAGGCATCTAGTCTTCCTTCAATGACATCAAGAGATGGAGAATCCACCACTTTCCCTTTTAGTGAGTGCCAGGGGGCTCCATTTCCCCTTCCACTAGCTCCCCATTTACAGTGAGCCAGAGCAGTACCTGCAGCAGGGAGCGGGAGTTGCTGATGGCCTCAGAGGCACAGCCCCTGCAGTGTCTCAGGAATCTGGCGCAAGTGCCGGATGATGCGGAGCTGGTGCATCACTTTTGGCCGTGACGTCCTCCTGCTGCAAGGGAATGAGAACCTGTCAGAGACTCAAACGCCCGAGGAATCAGCGGGAATTAAGGGCACCTGGAACCAGCACTACTTCCACCCATCACCTGCCCACCACTGAGGGATAAATTCACCTCCTGAACCCCAGAATGGAGTCTTCTTGTCCTTTCTAGTAACCTCCAGTGCCAACCCCCCTCCTTGAAGGATGAGCTCCTGCTATCTCCCCCTCAGTGCCCTTGACAGCTGTTCCACCTCCAAACCACAGCTCAAGTTATTAGTACCTTTGGACACAGACTGGCTAACCTAGTGAGGAGGGCTTTAAACTAGGTTCGACGGGGACAGGTGAGCAAAGCCCACAGGTAAGTGGGGAACATGGAGACCGGGGAGATGGGTCAAAAACGAGAGGGAGTGTGGGCTATATTGTCAGAGGGAAAGGAGGGTCAGGACAAAACTGGGAGGAAAGATCAAACCAGTATCTTAGATGCCTATATACAAATGCGAGAAGTATGGGGAATAAGCAGGAAGAACTGGAAGTGCTAATAAATAAATACAACTATGACATTGTTGGCATCAGTGAAACTCGGTGGGATAATACACATGATTGGAATGTTGGTGTGGATGGGTACAGCTTGCCCAGGAAGGATAGACAGGGGAAAAAGGGAGGAGGTGTTGCCTTGTATATTAAAAATGTACACACTTGGACTGAGGTAGAGATGGACATAGGAGACGGAAGTGTTGAGTGTCTCTGGGTTAGGCTAAAAGGGGTAAAAAACAAGGAGATGTCATGCTAGGAGTCTACTACAGGCCACCTAACCAGGTGGAAGAGGTGGATGAGGCTTTTTTTAAGCAACTAACAAAATCATCCAAAGCCCAAGATTTGGTGGTGATGGGGGACTTCAACTATCCGGCTATATGTTGGGAAAATAACACAGCGGGGCACAGACTATCCAACAAATTCCTGGACTGCATTGGAGACAACTTTTTATTTCAGAAGGTTGAAAAAGCTACTAGGGGGGAAGCTGTTCTAGACTTGATTTTAACAAATAGGGAGGAACTCGTTGAGAATTTGAAAGTAGAAGGCAGCCTGGGTGAAAGTGATCATGAAATCATAGAGTTTGCAATTCTAAGGAAGGGTAGAAGGGAGAACAGCAAAATAGAGACAATGGATTGGAAATGGCGGAGATGCTTAATGACTTCTTTGTTTCGGGCTTCACCGAGAAGTCTGAAGGAATGCCTAACATAGTGAATGCTAATGGGAAGGGGGTAGGTTTAGCAGATAAAATAAAAAAAGAACAAGTTAAAAATCACTTAGAAAAGTTAGATGCCTGCAAGTCACCCGGGCCTGATGAAATGCATCCTAGAATACTCAAGGAGCTAATAGAGGAGGTATCTGAGCCTCTAGCTATTATCTTTGGAAAATCATGGGAGACGGGAGAGATTCCAGAAGACTGGAAAAGGGCAAATATAGTGCCCATCTATAAAAAGGGAAATAAAAACAACCCAGGAAACTACAGACCCCAGTGAGTTTAACTTCTGTGCCAGGGAAGATAATGGAGCAAGTAATTAAGGAAATCATCTGCAAACACTTGGAAGGTGGTAAGGTGATAGGGAACAGCCAGCATGGATTTGTGAAGAACAAATCATGTCAAACCAATCTGATAGCTTTCTTTGATAGGATAACGAGCCTTGTGGATAAGGGTGAGGCTGTGGATGTGGTATACCTAGACTTTAGTAAGGCATTTGATACGGTCTCGCATGATATTCTTATTGATAAACTAGGCAAATACAATTTAGATGGGGCTACTATAAGGTGGGTGCATAACTGGCTGGATAACCGTACTCAGAGAGTTGTTATTAATAGTCACCCAGGCCTGATGAAATGCATCCTAGAATACTCAAGGAGCTAATAGCAGTGGAGGGGAGGGCGGGTGGAAGTTTGGGGGCGCAGTGGAGGGGAGGGTGGAGGGGGGGTGTGGAAGTTTGGGGGCGCAGTGGAGGGGAGGGTGGGGGCGGGTGGCAGTTTGTGGGGCAGTGGAGGGGTGGGGGGGCGGGTGGAAGTTTGTGGGGGCAGTGGAGGTGAGGGCGGGTGGGTGGCAGTTTGTGGGCGCAGTGGAGGGAAGGGGGGGTGGCAGTTTGTGGTGGCAGTGCAGGTGAGGGGGAGGCGGGTGGCAGTTTGTGGGCGCAGTGAAGGTGGGGGGGGCGGGTGGAAGTTTGTGGGCGCAGTGGAGGTGAGGGCGGGGGGGCGGGTGGAAGTTTGTGGGGGCAGTGGAGGGGAGGGGGGGTGGCAGTTTGTGGGCGCAGTGGAGGTGACGGGGGGGCGGGTGTCAGTTTGTGGGGGCAGTGGAGGGGGGGTGGAAGTTTGTGGGGGCAGTGGAGGGGGGGCGGGTGGAAGTTTGTGGGCGCAGTGGAGGGGGGGCGGGTGGCAGTTTGTGGGCGCAGTGGAGGGGAGGGGGGGGCGGGTGGCAGTTTGTGGGCGCAGTGGAGGGGAGGTGGGCGGGTGGCAGTTTGTGGGCGCAGTGGAGGTGGGGGCGGGTGGAAGTTTGTGGGAGCAGTGGAGGTGAGGGCGGGGGGGCGGGTGGCAGTTTGTGGGCGCAGTGGATGGGGGGGTGGCAGTTTGTGGGCGCAGTGGAGGTGAGGCGGAGGCGGGTGGCAGTTTGTGGGCGCAGTGGAGGTGAGGGGGGGCGGGTGGCAGTTTGTGGGCGCAGTGGAGGGGGGCGGGTGGCAGTTTGGGGGCGCAGTGGAGGGGGGGGGTGGCAGTTTGTGGGGCAGTGGAAGTGGGGGGGGGCGGGTGGCAGTTTGTGGGGCAGTGGAGGTGAGGGCGGGGGGGCGGGTGGCAGTTTGTGGGCGCAGTGGAGGTGAGGGCGGGCGGGTGGCAGTTTGGGGGCGCAGTGGAGGGGAGGGGAGGGGGGGGTGGAAGTTTGGGGGCGCAGTGGAGGGGAGGGGGGGTGGAAGTTTGGGGGCGCAGGGGAGGGGAGGGTGGAAGTTTGGGGGCGCAGGGGAGGGGAGGGGGGGTGGAAGTTTGGGGGCGCAGGGGAGGGGAGGGTGGAAGTTTGGGGGCGCAGGGGAGGGGAGGGGGGGTGGAAGTTTGGGGGCGCAGGGGAGGGGAGGGGGGGTGGCAGTTTGGGGGCGCAGGGGAGGGGAGGGGGACGGGGGGCGGGGGGGCAGTCAGGAGGCCGGGGGAGCTGGAGCTGCCTGAGCAGGGCTGAGCTGAGGGGAGAGGAGCAGCCCAGGGAGCTCTGTGTCCCGGGGCCGTGCGGAGCGGCTCGGGGAGAAGCGGAGGCCCCGGCCCCGGGTGCAGCGGGGGGACCGGGACCGAGCGCAGCGACGGGCCGGGGCCGGGCGGCGATGTCCTGGGGCTGCAAGTGCCACTTAGACCGGACCGGGCACCGCGGCTGAGCGCCCCGGGGCCCCCGAGCCGAGCCGGGCCGGGCCGGGCCGGGCGCCCCTGGCTGTGCGGGGCCGGACGAACCTCCGCGGAGCCCCGCCCCCAGCCCCGCCCTACTCCGCTCGGCCCCGCCCCCAGCCCGTACCCCGCCCCGCCCCTGCTCCGACCCGCTCGGCCCCGCCCCTGCTCCGACCCGCTCGGCCCCGGGGGCTCGGCCTCTGCCCTGATCGCTCTGCCCCGCCCCCCCCAGCCGCCACATGCCCCGCCCACTGCGACCTCCTTTCGCCTCCCTAGCGCCCCCGCCCCTGAAACTCCTCTACCTAGGCTGAGACCGGAAGCGGAAGTGAGTGTAGCGCACAGGACGCC
>NW_027053125.1:0-56681 GCF_011386835.1 Chrysemys picta bellii | reverse complement strand
GAGACTAGCAAACTTGGTTTGCTAGCGATGCAGTGCCTTGTGTCAGAGACCTGTGGCCCCTTAGAGACTAGCAAACTTGGTTTGCTAGCGATGCAGTGCCTTGTGTCAGAGACCTGTGGCCCCTTAGAGACTAGCAAACTTGGTTTGCTAGCGATGCAGTGCCTTGTGTCAGAGACCTGTGGCCCCTTAGAGACTAGCAAACTTGGTTTGCTAGCGATGCAGTGCCTTTTGTCAGAGACTAGCAAACCTGGTTTGCTAGCGATGCAGTGCCTTGTGTCAGAGGCCTGTGGCCCCTTAGAGACTAGCAAACCTGGTTTGCTAGCGATGCAGTGCCTTGTGTCAGAGGCCTGTGGCCCCTTAGAGACTAGCAAACCTGGTTTGCTAGAGATGCAGTGCCTGGTGTCAGAGGCCTGTGGCCCCTTAGAGACTAGCAAACCTGGTTTGCTAGAGATGCAGTGCCTGGTGTCAGAGGCCTGTGGCCCCTTAGAGACTAGCAAACCTGGTTTGCTAGAGATGCAGTGCCTGGTGTCAGAGGCCTGTGGCCCCTTAGAGACTAGCAAACCTGGTTTGCTAGAGATGCTGTGCCTGGTGTCAGGCCCCTGTGGCCCCTTAGAGACTAGCAAACCTGGTTTGCTAGAGATGCAGTGCCTGGTGTCAGGCCCCTGTGGACCCTTAGAGACTAGCAAACCTGGTTTGCTAGAGATGCAGTGCCTGGTGTCAGGCCCCTGTGGCCCCTTAGAGACTAGCAAACCTGGTTTGCTAGAGATGCAGTGCCTGGTGTCAGGCCCCTGTGGCCCCTTAGAGACTAGCAAACCTGGTTTGCTAGAGATGCAGTGCCTGGTGTCAGGCCCCTGTGGCCCCTTAGAGACTAGCAAACCTGGTTTGCTAGAGATGCAGTGCCTGGTGTCAGGCCCCTGTGGCCCCTTAGAGACTAGCAAACCTGGTTTGCTAGAGATGCAGTGCCTGGTGTCAGGCCCCTGTGGCCCCTTAGAGACTAGCAAACCTGGTTTGCTAGAGATGCAGTGCCTGGTGTCAGGCCCCTGTGGCCCCTTAGAGACTAGCAAACTTGGTTTGCTAGCGATGCAGTGCCTTGTGTCAGGCCTGTGGCCCCTTAGAGACTAGCAAACTTGGTTTGCTAGAGATGCAGTGCCTTGTGTCAGAGACCTGTGGCCCCTTAGAGACTAGCAAACTTGGTTTGCTAGCGATGCAGTGCCTGGTGTCAGGCCCCTGTGGCCCCTTAGAGACTAGCAAACCTGGTTTGCTAGAGATGCAGTGCCTGGTGTCAGGCCCCTGTGGCCCCTTAGAGACTAGCAAACCTGGTTTGCTAGAGATGCAGTGCCTGGTGTCAGGCCCCTGTGGCCCCTTAGAGACTAGCAAACCTGGTTTGCTAGAGATGCAGTGCCTGGTGTCAGGCCCCTGTGGCCCCTTAGAGACTAGCAAACTTGGTTTGCTAGCGATGCAGTGCCTTGTGTCAGGCCTGTGGCCCCTTAGAGACTAGCAAACTTTGTTTGCTAGAGATGCAGTGCCTTGTGTCAGAGACCTGTGGCCCCTTAGAGACTAGCAAACTTGGTTTGCTAGCGATGCAGTGCCTTGTGTCAGAGACCTGTGGCCCCTTAGAGACTAGCAAACTTGGTTTGCTAGCGATGCAGTGCCTTGTGTCAGAGACCTGTGGCCCCTTAGAGACTAGCAAACTTGGTTTGCTAGCGATGCAGTGCCTTGTGTCAGAGACCTGTGGCCCCTTAGAGACTAGCAAACTTGGTTTGCTAGAGATGCAGTGCCTTGTGTCAGAGACCTGTGGCCCCTTAGAGACTAGCAAACCTGGTTTGCTAGAGATGCAGTGCCTTGTGTCAGAGACCTGTGGCCTCTTAGAGACTAGCAAACCTGGTTTGCTAGAGATGCAGTGCCTGGTGTCAGGCCTGTGGCCCCTTAGAGACTAGCAAACCTGGTTTGCTAGAGATGCAGTGCCTGGTGTCAGGCCTGTGGCCCCTTAGAGACTAGCAAACTTGGTTTGCTAGCGATGCAGTGCCTTGTGTCAGGCCTGTGGCCCCTTAGAGACTAGCAAACCTGGTTTGCTAGAGATGCAGTGCCTGGTGTCAGGCCTGTGGCCCCTTAGAGACTAGCAAACCTGGTTTGCTAGAGATGCAGTGCCTGGTGTCAGGCCTGTGGCCCCTTAGAGACTAGCAAACCTGGTTTGCTAGAGATGCAGTGCCTGGTGTCAGGCCTGTGGCCCCTTAGAGACTAGCAAACCTGGTTTGCTAGAGATGCAGTGCCTTGTGTCAGGCCTGTGGCCCCTTAGAGACTAGCAAACCTGGTTTGCTAGCGATGCAGTGCCTTGTGTCAGAGGCCTGTGGCCCCTTAGAGACTAGCAAACCTGGTTTGCTAGCGATGCAGTGCCTTGTGTCAGAGGCCTGTGGCCCCTTAGAGACTAGCAAACCTGGTTTGCTAGCGATGCAGTGCCTTGTGTCAGAGGCCTGTGGCCCCTTAGAGACTAGCAAACCTGGTTTGCTAGCGATGCAGTGCCTTGTGTCAGAGGCCTGTGGCCCCTTAGAGACTAGCAAACCTGGTTTGCTAGCGATGCAGTGCCTTGTGTCACAGGCCTGTGGCCCCTTAGAGACTAGCAAACTTGGTTTGCTAGCGATGCAGTGCCTTGTGTCACAGGCCTGTGGCCCCTTAGAGACTAGCAAACTTGGTTTGCTAGCGATGCAGTGCCTTGTGTCACAGGCCTGTGGCCCCTTAGAGACTAGCAAACTTGGTTTGCTAGCGATGCAGTGCCTTGTGTCACAGGCCTGTGGCCCCTTAGAGACTAGCAAACTTGGTTTGCTAGCGATGCAGTGCCTTGTGTCACAGGCCTGTGGCCCCTTAGAGACTAGCAAACTTGGTTTGCTAGCGATGCAGTGCCTTGTGTCACAGGCCTGTGGCCCCTTAGAGACTAGCAAACTTGGTTTGCTAGCGATGCAGTGCCTTGTGTCACAGGCCTGTGGCCCCTTAGAGACTAGCAAACTTGGTTTGCTAGCGATGCAGTGCCTTGTGTCACAGGCCTGTGGCCCCTTAGAGACTAGCAAACTTGGTTTGCTAGCGATGCAGTGCCTTGTGTCACAGGCCTGTGGCCCCTTAGAGACTAGCAAACTTGGTTTGCTAGCGATGCAGTGCCTTGTGTCACAGGCCTGTGGCCCCTTAGAGACTAGCAAACTTGGTTTGCTAGCGATGCAGTGCCTTGTGTCACAGGCCTGTGGCCCCTTAGAGACTAGCAAACTTGGTTTGCTAGCGATGCAGTGCCTTGTGTCAGAGACCTGTGGCCCCTTAGAGACTAGCAAACTTGGTTTGCTAGCGATGCAGTGCCTTGTGTCACAGGCCTGTGGCCCCTTAGAGACTAGCAAACCTGGTTTGCTAGCGATGCAGTGCCTTGTGTCACAGGCCTGTGGCCCCTTAGAGACTAGCAAACCTGGTTTGCTAGCGATGCAGTGCCTTGTGTCAGAGACCTGTGGCCCCTTTGAGACTAGCAAACTTGGTTTGCTAGAGATGCAGTGCCTTGTGTCAGAGACCTGTGGCCCCTTTGAGACTAGCAAACTTGGTTTGCTAGCGATGCAGTGCCTTGTGTCAGAGACCTGTGGCCCCTTTGAGACTAGCAAACTTGGTTTGCTAGCGATGCAGTGCCTTGTGTCAGAGACCTGTGGCCCCTTTGAGACTAGCAAACTTGGTTTGCTAGCGATGCAGTGCCTTGTGTCAGAGACCTGTGGCCCCTTAGAGACTAGCAAACTTGGTTTGCTAGCGATGCAGTGCCTTGTGTCAGAGACCTCTGGCCCCTTTGAGACTAGCAAACTTGGTTTGCTAGAGATGCAGTGCCTTGTGTCAGAGACCTGTGGCCCTTAGAGACTAGCAAACTTGGTTTGCTAGCGATGCAGTGCCTTGTGTCAGAGACCTGTGGCCCCTTAGAGACTAGCAAACCTGGTTTGCTAGAGATGCAGTGCCTTGTGTCAGAGACCTGTGGCCCCTTAGAGACTAGCAAACCTGGTTTGCTAGAGATGCAGTGCCTTGTGTCACAGGCCTGTGGCCCCTTAGAGACTAGCAAACCTGGTTTGCTAGAGATGCAGTGCCTTGTGTCACAGGCCTGTGGCCCCTTAGAGACTAGCAAACCTGGTTTGCTAGCGATGCAGTGCTTTGTGTCACAGGCCTGTGGCCCCTTAGAGACTAGCAAACCTGGTTTGCTAGCGATGCAGTGCCTTGTGTCACAGGCCTGTGGCCCCTTAGAGACTAGCAAACCTGGTTTGCTAGCGATGCAGTGCCTTGTGTCACAGGCCTGTGGCCCCTTAGAGACTAGCAAACCTGGTTTGCTAGCGATGCAGTGCCTGGTGTCACAGGCCTGTGGCCCCTTAGAGACTAGCAAACCTGGTTTGCTAGCGATGCAGTGCCTGGTGTCACAGGCCTGTGGCCCCTTAGAGACTAGCAAACTTGGTTTGCTAGCGATGCAGTGCCTGGTGTCAGAGACCTGTGGCCCCTTCGAGACTAGCAAACTTGGTTTGCTAGCGATGCAGTGCCTTGTGTCAGAGACCTGTGGCCCCTTCGAGACTAGCAAACTTGGTTTGCTAGCGATGCAGTGCCTTGTGTCAGAGACCTGTGGCCCCTTCGAGACTAGCAAACTTGGTTTGCTAGCGATGCAGTGCCCGGTGTCAGAGACCTGTGGCCCCTTCGAGACTAGCAAACTTGGTTTGCTACGATGCAGTGCCCGGTGTCACAGACCTGTGGCCCCTTCGAGACTAGCAAACCTGGTTTGCTAGCGATGCAGTGCCCGGTGTCACAGACCTGTGGCCCCTTCGAGACTAGCAAACCTGGTTTGCTAGCGATGCAGTGCCTTGTGTCAGAGACCTGTGGCCCCTTAGAGACTAGCAAACCTGGTTTGCTAGAGATGCAGTGCCTGGTGTCAGGCCTGTGGCCCCTTAGAGACTAGCAAACCTGGTCTGCTAGAGATGCAGTGCCTGGTGTCAGGCCTGTGGCCCCTTAGAGACTAGCAAACCTGGTTTGATAGAAATGCAGTGCCCGGTGTCAGAGGCCCCTGTGGCCCCTTCGAGACTAGCAAACCTGGTTTGCTAGCGATGCAGTGCCCGGTGTCAGAGGCCCCTGTGGCCCCTTCGAGACTAGCAAACCTGGTTTGCTAGCGATGCAGTGCCCGGTGTCAGAGGCCCCTGTGGCCCCTTCGAGACTAGCAAACCTGGTTTGCTAGCGATGCAGTGCCCGGTGTCAGAGGCCCCTGTGGCCCCTTCGAGACTAGCAAACCTGGTTTGCTAGCGATGCAGTGCCCGGTGTCAGAGGCCCCTGTGGCCCCTTCGAGACTAGCAAACCTGGTTTGCTAGCGATGCAGTGCCCGGTGTCAGAGGCCCCTGTGGCCCCTTCGAGACTAGCAAACCTGGTTTGCTAGCGATGCAGTGCCCGGTGTCAGAGGCCCCTGTGGCCCCTTCGAGACTAGCAAACCTGGTTTGCTAGCGATGCAGTGCCCGGTGTCAGAGGCCCCTGTGGCCCCTTCGAGACTAGCAAACCTGGTTTGCTAGCGATGCAGTGCCCGGTGTCAGAGGCCCCTGTGGCCCCTTCGAGACTAGCAAACCTGGTTTGCTAGCGATGCAGTGCCCGGTGTCAGAGGCCCCTGTGGCCCCTTCGAGACTAGCAAACCTGGTTTGCTAGCGATGCAGTGCCCGGTGTCAGAGGCCCCTGTGGCCCCTTCGAGACTAGCAAACCTGGTTTGCTAGCGATGCAGTGCCCGGTGTCAGAGGCCCCTGTGGCCCCTTCGAGACTAGCAAACCTGGTTTGCTAGCGATGCAGTGCCCGGTGTCAGAGGCCCCTGTGGCCCCTTCGAGACTAGCAAACCTGGTTTGCTAGCGATGCAGTGCCCGGTGTCAGAGGCCCCTGTGGCCCCTTCGAGACTAGCAAACCTGGTTTGCTAGCGATGCAGTGCCCGGTGTCAGAGGCCCCTGTGGCCCCTTAGAGACTAGCAAACCTGGTTTGCTAGCGATGCAGTGCCCGGTGTCAGAGGCCCCTGTGGCCCCTTAGAGACTAGCAAACCTGGTTTGCTAGCGATGCAGTGCCCGGTGTCAGAGGCCCCTGTGGCCCCTTAGAGACTAGCAAACCTGGTTTGCTAGCGATGCAGTGCCCGGTGTCAGAGGCCCCTGTGGCCCCTTAGAGACTAGCAAACCTGGTTTGCTAGCGATGCAGTGCCCGGTGTCAGAGGCCCCTGTGGCCCCTTAGAGACTAGCAAACCTGGTTTGCTAGCGATGCAGTGCCCGGTGTCAGAGGCCCCTGTGGCCCCTTAGAGACTAGCAAACCTGGTTTGCTAGCGATGCAGTGCCCGGTGTCAGAGGCCCCTGTGGCCCCTTAGAGACTAGCAAACCTGGTTTGCTAGCGATGCAGTGCCCGGTGTCAGAGGCCCCTGTGGCCCCTTAGAGACTAGCAAACCTGGTTTGCTAGCGATGCAGTGCCCGGTGTCAGAGGCCCCTGTGGCCCCTTAGAGACTAGCAAACCTGGTTTGCTAGCGATGCAGTGCCCGGTGTCAGAGGCCCCTGTGGCCCCTTAGAGACTAGCAAACCTGGTTTGCTAGCGATGCAGTGCCCGGTGTCAGAGGCCCCTGTGGCCCCTTAGAGACTAGCAAACCTGGTTTGCTAGCGATGCAGTGCCCGGTGTCAGAGGCCCCTGTGGCCCCTTAGAGACTAGCAAACCTGGTTTGCTAGCGATGCAGTGCCCGGTGTCAGAGGCCCCTGTGGCCCCTTAGAGACTAGCAAACCTGGTTTGCTAGCGATGCAGTGCCCGGTGTCAGAGGCCCCTGTGGCCCCTTAGAGACTAGCAAACCTGGTTTGCTAGCGATGCAGTGCCCGGTGTCAGAGGCCCCTGTGGCCCCTTAGAGACTAGCAAACCTGGTTTGCTAGCGATGCAGTGCCCGGTGTCAGAGGCCCCTGTGGCCCCTTAGAGACTAGCAAACCTGGTTTGCTAGCGATGCAGTGCCCGGTGTCAGAGGCCCCTGTGGCCCCTTAGAGACTAGCAAACCTGGTTTGCTAGCGATGCAGTGCCCGGTGTCAGAGGCCCCTGTGGCCCCTTAGAGACTAGCAAACCTGGTTTGCTAGCGATGCAGTGCCCGGTGTCAGAGGCCCCTGTGGCCCCTTAGAGACTAGCAAACCTGGTTTGCTAGCGATGCAGTGCCCGGTGTCAGAGGCCCCTGTGGCCCCTTAGAGACTAGCAAACCTGGTTTGCTAGCGATGCAGTGCCCGGTGTCAGAGGCCCCTGTGGCCCCTTAGAGACTAGCAAACCTGGTTTGCTAGCGATGCAGTGCCCGGTGTCAGAGGCCCCTGTGGCCCCTTAGAGACTAGCAAACCTGGTTTGCTAGCGATGCAGTGCCCGGTGTCAGAGGCCCCTGTGGCCCCTTAGAGACTAGCAAACCTGGTTTGCTAGCGATGCAGTGCCCGGTGTCAGAGGCCCCTGTGGCCCCTTAGAGACTAGCAAACCTGGTTTGCTAGCGATGCAGTGCCCGGTGTCAGAGGCCCCTGTGGCCCCTTAGAGACTAGCAAACCTGGTTTGCTAGCGATGCAGTGCCCGGTGTCAGAGGCCCCTGTGGCCCCTTAGAGACTAGCAAACCTGGTTTGCTAGCGATGCAGTGCCCGGTGTCAGAGGCCCCTGTGGCCCCTTAGAGACTAGCAAACCTGGTTTGCTAGCGATGCAGTGCCCGGTGTCAGAGGCCCCTGTGGCCCCTTAGAGACTAGCAAACCTGGTTTGCTAGCGATGCAGTGCCCGGTGTCAGAGGCCCCTGTGGCCCCTTAGAGACTAGCAAACCTGGTTTGCTAGCGATGCAGTGCCCGGTGTCAGAGGCCCCTGTGGCCCCTTAGAGACTAGCAAACCTGGTTTGCTAGCGATGCAGTGCCCGGTGTCAGAGGCCCCTGTGGCCCCTTAGAGACTAGCAAACCTGGTTTGCTAGCGATGCAGTGCCCGGTGTCACAGGCCCCTGTGGCCCCTTAGAGACTAGCAAACCTGGTTTGCTAGCGATGCAGTGCCCGGTGTCAGAGGCCCCTGTGGCCCCTTAGAGACTAGCAAACCTGGTTTGCTAGCGATGCAGTGCCCGGTGTCAGAGGCCCCTGTGGCCCCTTAGAGACTAGCAAACCTGGTTTGCTAGCGATGCAGTGCCCGGTGTCAGAGGCCCCTGTGGCCCCTTAGAGACTAGCAAACCTGGTTTGCTAGCGATGCAGTGCCCGGTGTCACAGGCCCCTGTGGCCCCTTAGAGACTAGCAAACCTGGTTTGCTAGCGATGCAGTGCCCGGTGTCACAGGCCCCTGTGGCCCCTTAGAGACTAGCAAACCTGGTTTGCTAGCGATGCAGTGCCCGGTGTCACAGGCCCCTGTGGCCCCTTAGAGACTAGCAAACCTGGTTTGCTAGCGATGCAGTGCCCGGTGTCACAGGCCCCTGTGGCCCCTTAGAGACTAGCAAACCTGGTTTGCTAGCGATGCAGTGCCCGGTGTCACAGGCCCCTGTGGCCCCTTAGAGACTAGCAAACCTGGTTTGCTAGCGATGCAGTGCCCGGTGTCACAGGCCCCTGTGGCCCCTTAGAGACTAGCAAACCTGGTTTGCTAGCGATGCAGTGCCCGGTGTCACAGGCCCCTGTGGCCCCTTAGAGACTAGCAAACCTGGTTTGCTAGCGATGCAGTGCCCGGTGTCAGAGGCCCCTGTGGCCCCTTAGAGACTAGCAAACCTGGTTTGCTAGCGATGCAGTGCCCGGTGTCAGAGGCCCCTGTGGCCCCTTAGAGACTAGCAAACCTGGTTTGCTAGCGATGCAGTGCCCGGTGTCACAGGGCCCCTGTGGCCCCTTAGAGACTAGCAAACCTGGTTTGCTAGCGATGCAGTGCCCGGTGTCAGAGGCCCCTGTGGCCCCTTAGAGACTAGCAAACCTGGTTTGCTAGCGATGCAGTGCCCGGTGTCACAGGCCCCTGTGGCCCCTTAGAGACTAGCAAACCTGGTTTGCTAGCGATGCAGTGCCCGGTGTCAGAGGCCCCTGTGGCCCCTTAGAGACTAGCAAACCTGGTTTGCTAGCGATGCAGTGCCCGGTGTCAGAGGCCCCTGTGGCCCCTTAGAGACTAGCAAACCTGGTTTGCTAGCGATGCAGTGCCCGGTGTCAGAGGCCCCTGTGGCCCCTTAGAGACTAGCAAACCTGGTTTGCTAGCGATGCAGTGCCCGGTGTCAGAGGCCCCTGTGGCCCCTTAGAGACTAGCAAACCTGGTTTGCTAGCGATGCAGTGCCCGGTGTCAGAGGCCCCTGTGGCCCCTTAGAGACTAGCAAACCTGGTTTGCTAGCGATGCAGTGCCCGGTGTCAGAGGCCCCTGTGGCCCCTTAGAGACTAGCAAACCTGGTTTGCTAGCGATGCAGTGCCCGGTGTCAGAGGCCCCTGTGGCCCCTTAGAGACTAGCAAACCTGGTTTGCTAGCGATGCAGTGCCCGGTGTCAGAGGCCCCTGTGGCCCCTTAGAGACTAGCAAACCTGGTTTGCTAGCGATGCAGTGCCCGGTGTCAGAGGCCCCTGTGGCCCCTTAGAGACTAGCAAACCTGGTTTGCTAGCGATGCAGTGCCCGGTGTCAGAGGCCCCTGTGGCCCCTTAGAGACTAGCAAACCTGGTTTGCTAGCGATGCAGTGCCCGGTGTCAGAGGCCCCTGTGGCCCCTTAGAGACTAGCAAACCTGGTTTGCTAGCGATGCAGTGCCCGGTGTCAGAGGCCCCTGTGGCCCCTTAGAGACTAGCAAACCTGGTTTGCTAGCGATGCAGTGCCCGGTGTCAGAGGCCCCTGTGGCCCCTTAGAGACTAGCAAACCTGGTTTGCTAGAGATGCAGTGCCTGGTGTCAGGCCTGTGGCCCCTTAGAGACTAGCAAACCTGGTTTGCTAGAGATGCAGTGCCTGGTGTCACAGACCTGTGGCCCCTTAGAGACTAGCAAACCTGGTTTGCTAGAGATGCAGTGCCTGGTGTCACAGGCCTGTGGCCCCTTAGAGACTAGCAAACCTGGTTTGCTAGAGATGCAGTGCCTGGTGTCACAGGCCTGTGGCCCCTTAGAGACTAGCAAACCTGGTTTGCTAGAGATGCAGTGCCTGGTGTCACAGGCCTGTGGCCCCTTAGAGACTAGCAAACCTGGTTTGCTAGAGATGCAGTGCCTGGTGTCACAGGCCTGTGGCCTCTTAGAGACTAGCAAACCTGGTTTGCTAGAGATGCAGTGCCTGGTGTCACAGGCCTGTGGCCCCTTAGAGACTAGCAAACCTGGTTTGCTAGAGATGCAGTGCCTGGTGTCAGAGGCCCGTGGCCCCTTAGAGACTAGCAAACCTGGTTTGCTAGAGATGCAGTGCCTGGTGTCAGAGGCCCTGTGGCCCCTTAGAGACTAGCAAACCTGGTTTGCTAGAGATGCAGTGCCTGGTGTCAGAGGCCTGTGGCCCCTTAGAGACTAGCAAACCTGGTTTGCTAGAGATGCAGTGCCTGGTGTCAGAGGCCTGTGGCCCCTTAGAGACTAGCAAACCTGGTTTGCTAGAGATGCAGTGCCTGGTGTCAGAGGCCTGTGGCCCCTTAGAGACTAGCAAACCTGGTTTGCTAGAGATGCAGTGCCTGGTGTCAGAGACCTGTGGCCCCTTAGAGACTAGCAAACCTGGTTTGCTAGCGATGCAGTGCCTGGTGTCAGAGACCTGTGGCCCCTTAGAGACTAGCAAACCTGGTTTGCTAGCGATGCAGTGCCTGGTGTCAGAGACCTGTGGCCCCTTAGAGACTAGCAAACTTGGTTTGCTAGCGATGCAGTGCCTTGTGTCAGAGGCCTGTGGCCCCTTAGAGACTAGCAAACTTGGTTTGCTAGAGATGCAGTGCCTGGTGTCAGAGGCCTGTGGCCCCTTAGAGACTAGCAAACTTGGTTTGCTAGAGATGCAGTGCCCGGTGTCAGAGGCCTGTGGCCCCTTAGAGACTAGCAAACTTGGTTTGCTAGAGATGCAGTGCCTGGTGTCAGAGGCCCGTGGCCCCTTAGAAACTAGCAAACCTGGTTTGCTAGAGATGCAGTGCCTGGTGTCAGAGGCCTGTGGCCCCTTAGAGACTAGCAAACCTGGTTTGCTAGAGATGCAGTGCCTGGTGTCAGAGGCCTGTGGCCCCTTAGAGACTAGCAAACATGGTTTGCTAGAGATGCAGTGCCCGGTGTCAGAGGCCTGTGGCCCCTTAGAGACTAGCAAACCTGGTTTGCTAGAGATGCAGTGCCCGGTGTCAGAGGCCTGTGGCCCCTTAGAGACTAGCAAACCTGGTTTGCTAGCGATGCAGTGCCTGGTGTCACAGGCCTGTGGCCCCTTAGAGACTAGCAAACTTGGTTTGCTAGCGATGCAGTGCCTGGTGTCAGAGACCTGTGGCCCCTTAGAGACTAGCAAACTTGGTTTGCTAGCGATGCAGTGCCTGGTGTCAGAGACCTGTGGCCCCTTAGAGACTAGCAAACTTGGTTTGCTAGCGATGCAGTGCCTGGTGTCACAGACCTGTGGCCCCTTAGAGACTAGCAAACTTGGTTTGCTAGAGATGCAGTGCCTGGTGTCAGAGGCCTGTGGCCCCTTAGAGACTAGCAAACTTGGTTTGCTAGAGATGCAGTGCCTGGTGTCAGAGGCCTGTGGCCCCTTAGAGACTAGCAAACCTGGTTTGCTAGAGATGCAGTGCCCGGTGTCAGAGGCCTGTGGCCCCTTAGAGACTAGCAAACTTGGTTTGCTAGAGATGCAGTGCCTGGTGTCAGAGGCCTGTGGCCCCTTAGAGACTAGCAAACCTGGTTTGCTAGCGATGCAGTGCCTGGTGTCACAGGCCTGTGGCCCCTTAGAGACTAGCAAACTTGGTTTGCTAGCGATGCAGTGCCTGGTGTCACAGGCCTGTGGCCCCTTAGAGACTAGCAAACTTGGTTTGCTAGCGATGCAGTGCCTGGTGTCAGAGACCTGTGGCCCCTTAGAGACTAGCAAACTTGGTTTGCTAGCGATGCAGTGCCTGGTGTCAGAGACCTGTGGCCCCTTAGAGACTAGCAAACTTGGTTTGCTAGCGATGCAGTGCCTGGTGTCACAGACCTGTGGCCCCTTAGAGACTAGCAAACTTGGTTTGCTAGAGATGCAGTGCCTGGTGTCAGAGGCCTGTGGCCCCTTAGAGACTAGCAAACTTGGTTTGCTAGAGATGCAGTGCCTGGTGTCAGAGGCCTGTGGCCCCTTAGAGACTAGCAAACTTGGTTTGCTAGAGATGCAGTGCCCGGTGTCAGAGGCCCGTGGCCCCTTAGAGACTAGCAAACTTGGTTTGCTAGAGATGCAAGTGCCTGGTGTCAGAGGCCCGTGGCCCCTTAGAGACTAGCAAACCTGGTTTGCTAGAGATGCAGTGCCTGGTGTCAGAGGCCTGTGGCCCCTTAGAGACTAGCAAACCTGGTTGCTAGAGATGCAGTGCCTGGTGTCAGAGGCCTGTGGCCCCTTAGAGACTAGCAAACCTGGTTTGCTAGAGATGCAGTGCCCGGTGTCAGAGGCCTGTGGCCCCTTAGAGACTAGCAAACCTGGTTTGCTAGAGATGCAGTGCCCGGTGTCAGAGGCCTGTGGCCCCTTAGAGACTAGCAAACCTGGTTTGCTAGAGATGCAGTGCCTGGTGTCAGAGGCCTGTGGCCCCTTAGAGACTAGCAAACCTGGTTTGCTAGAGATGCAGTGCCTGGTGTCAGAGGCCTGTGGCCCCTTAGAGACTAGCAAACCTGGTTTGCTAGAGATGCAGTGCCTGGTGTCAGGCCCTGTGGCCCCTTAGAGACTAGCAAACCTGGTTTGCTAGAGATGCAGTGCCTGGTGTCAGGCCCCTGTGGCCCCTTAGAGACTAGCAAACCTGGTTTGCTAGAGATGCAGTGCCTGGTGTCAGAGGCCTGTGGCCCCTTAGAGACTAGCAAACCTGGTTTGCTAGAGATGCAGTGCCCGGTGTCAGAGGCCTGTGGCCCCTTAGAGACTAGCAAACCTGGTTTGCTAGAGATGCAGTGCCCGGTGTCACAGGCCTGTGGCCCCTTAGAGACTAGCAAACCTGGTTTGCTAGAGATGCAGTGCCTGGTGTCAGGCCCTGTGGCCCCTTAGAGACTAGCAAACCTGGTTTGCTAGAGATGCAGTGCCTGGTGTCAGGCCCCTGTGGCCCCTTAGAGACTAGCAAACCTGGTTTGCTAGAGATGCAGTGCCTGGTGTCACAGGCCTGTGGCCCCTTAGAGACTAGCAAACCTGGTTTGCTAGAGATGCAGTGCCTGGTGTCACAGGCCTGTGGCCCCTTAGAGACTAGCAAACTTGGTTTGCTAGAGATGCAGTGCCCGGTGTCACAGGCCTGTGGCCCCTTAGAGACTAGCAAACCTGGTTTGCTAGAGATGCAGTGCCTGGTGTCACAGGCCTGTGGCCCCTTAGAGACTAGCAAACCTGGTTTGCTAGAGATGCAGTGCCTGGTGTCAGGCCCCTGTGGCCCCTTAGAGACTAGCAAACCTGGTTTGCTAGAGATGCAGTGCCTGGTGTCACAGGCCTGTGGCCCCTTAGAGACTAGCAAACCTGGTTTGCTAGAGATGCAGTGCCTGGTGTCACAGGCCTGTGGCCCCTTAGAGACTAGCAAACCTGGTTTGCTAGAGATGCAGTGCCTGGTGTCAGGCCCCTGTGGCCCCTTAGAGACTAGCAAACCTGGTTTGCTAGAGATGCAGTGCCTGGTGTCACAGGCCTGTGGCCCCTTAGAGACTAGCAAACCTGGTTTGCTAGAGATGCAGTGCCTGGTGTCAGAGGCCTGTGGCCCCTTAGAGACTAGCAAACCTGGTTTGCTAGAGATGCAGTGCCTGGTGTCAGAGGCCTGTGGCCCCTTAGAGACTAGCAAACCTGGTTTGCTAGAGATGCAGTGCCTGGTGTCAGAGGCCTGTGGCCCCTTAGAGACTAGCAAACCTGGTTTGCTAGAGATGCAGTGCCTGGTGTCAGAGACCTGTGGCCCCTTAGAGACTAGCAAACCTGGTTTGCTAGCGATGCAGTGCCTGGTGTCAGAGACCTGTGGCCCCTTAGAGACTAGCAAACCTGGTTTGCTAGCGATGCAGTGCCTGGTGTCACAGGCCTGTGGCCCCTTAGAGACTAGCAAACCTGGTTTGCTAGCGATGCAGTGCCTGGTGTCAGAGACCTGTGGCCCCTTAGAGACTAGCAAACCTGGTTTGCTAGCGATGCAGTGCCTGGTGTCACAGGCCTGTGGCCCCTTAGAGACTAGCAAACCTGGTTTGCTAGCGATGCAGTGCCTGGTGTCACAGGCCTGTGGCCCCTTAGAGACTAGCAAACCTGGTTTGCTAGCGATGCAGTGCCTGGTGTCAGAGACCTGTGGCCCCTTAGAGACTAGCGAAACCTGGTTTGCTAGCGATGCAGTGCCTGGTGTCAGAGACCTGTGGCCCCTTAGAGACTAGCAAACCTGGTTTGCTAGCGATGCAGTGCCTGGTGTCAGAGACCTGTGGCCCCTTAGAGACTAGCAAACCTGGTTTGCTAGCGATGCAGTGCCTGGTGTCAGAGACCTGTGGCCCCTTAGAGACTAGCAAACCTGGTTTGCTAGAGATGCAGTGCCTTGTGTCACAGACCTGTGGCCCCTTAGAGACTAGCAAACTTGGTTTGCTAGAGATGCAGTGCCTTGTGTCACAGACCTGTGGCCCCTTAGAGACTAGCAAACCTGGTTTGCTAGCGATGCAGTGCCTTGTGTCACAGACCTGTGGCCCCTTAGAGACTAGCAAACTTGGTTTGCTAGCGATGCAGTGCCTGGTGTCAGAGACCTGTGGCCCCTTAGAGACTAGCAAACTTGGTTTGCTAGCGATGCAGTGCCTTGTGTCAGAGACCTGTGGCCCCTTAGAGACTAGCAAACCTGGTTTGCTAGAGATGCAGTGCCTTGTGTCAGAGACCTGTGGCCCCTTAGAGACTAGCAAACTTGGTTTGCTAGAGATGCAGTGCCTTGTGTCAGAGACCTGTGGCCCCTTAGAGACTAGCAAACTTGGTTTGCTAGCGATGCAGTGCCTTGTGTCAGAGACCTGTGGCCCCTTAGAGACTAGCAAACCTGGTTTGCTAGCGATGCAGTGCCTTGTGTCAGAGACCTGTGGCCCCTTAGAGACTAGCAAACTTGGTTTGCTAGAGATGCAGTGCCTTGTGTCAGAGACCTGTGGCCCCTTAGAGACTAGCAAACTTGGTTTGCTAGCGATGCAGTGCCTTGTGTCAGAGACCTGTGGCCCCTTAGAGACTAGCAAACCTGGTTTGCTAGAGATGCAGTGCCTGGTGTCAGAGGCCTGTGGCCCCTTAGAGACTAGCAAACCTGGTTTGCTAGAGATGCAGTGCCTGGTGTCAGGCCCCTGTGGCCCCTTAGAGACTAGCAAACCTGGTTTGCTAGAGATGCAGTGCCTGGTGTCAGGCCCTGTGGCCCCTTAGAGACTAGCAAACCTGGTTTGCTAGAGATGCAGTGCCTGGTGTCAGAGGCCTGTGGCCCCTTAGAGACTAGCAAACCTGGTTTGCTAGAGATGCAGTGCCCGGTGTCAGAGGCCTGTGGCCCCTTAGAGACTAGCAAACCTGGTTTGCTAGAGATGCAGTGCCCGGTGTCACAGGCCTGTGGCCCCTTAGAGACTAGCAAACCTGGTTTGCTAGAGATGCAGTGCCTGGTGTCAGGCCCTGTGGCCCCTTAGAGACTAGCAAACCTGGTTTGCTAGAGATGCAGTGCCTGGTGTCAGAGGCCTGTGGCCCCTTAGAGACTAGCAAACCTGGTTTGCTAGAGATGCAGTGCCCGGTGTCACAGGCCTGTGGCCCCTTAGAGACTAGCAAACTTGGTTTGCTAGAGATGCAGTGCCGGTGTCACAGGCCTGTGGCCCCTTAGAGACTAGCAAACCTGGTTTGCTAGAGATGCAGTGCCTGGTGTCACAGGCCTGTGGCCCCTTAGAGACTAGCAAACCTGGTTTGCTAGAGATGCAGTGCCTGGTGTCACAGGCCTGTGGCCCCTTAGAGACTAGCAAACCTGGTTTGCTAGAGATGCAGTGCCTGGTGTCAGGCCCCTGTGGCCCCTTAGAGACTAGCAAACCTGGTTTGCTAGAGATGCAGTGCCTGGTGTCACAGGCCTGTGGCCCCTTAGAGACTAGCAAACCTGGTTTGCTAGAGATGCAGTGCCTGGTGTCAGAGGCCTGTGGCCCCTTAGAGACTAGCAAACCTGTGGCCCCTTAGAGACTAGCAAACCTGGTTTGCTAGAGATGCAGTGCCCGGTGTCAGAGGCCTGTGGCCCCTTAGAGACTAGCAAACCTGGTTTGCTAGAGATGCAGTGCCCGGTGTCACAGGCCTGTGGCCCCTTAGAGACTAGCAAACCTGGTTTGCTAGAGATGCAGTGCCTGGTGTCAGGCCCCTGTGGCCCCTTAGAGACTAGCAAACCTGGTTTGCTAGAGATGCAGTGCCTGGTGTCAGAGGCCTGTGGCCCCTTAGAGACTAGCAAACCTGGTTTGCTAGAGATGCAGTGCCCGGTGTCACAGGCCTGTGGCCCCTTAGAGACTAGCAAACTTGGTTTGCTAGAGATGCAGTGCCCGGTGTCACAGGCCTGTGGCCCCTTAGAGACTAGCAAACCTGGTTTGCTAGAGATGCAGTGCCTGGTGTCACAGGCCTGTGGCCCCTTAGAGACTAGCAAACCTGGTTTGCTAGAGATGCAGTGCCTGGTGTCACAGGCCTGTGGCCCCTTAGAGACTAGCAAACCTGGTTTGCTAGAGATGCAGTGCCTGGTGTCAGGCCCTGTGGCCCCTTAGAGACTAGCAAACCTGGTTTGCTAGAGATGCAGTGCCTGGTGTCAGAGGCCTGTGGCCCCTTAGAGACTAGCAAACCTGGTTTGCTAGAGATGCAGTGCCTGGTGTCAGAGGCCTGTGGCCCCTTAGAGACTAGCAAACCTGGTTTGCTAGAGATGCAGTGCCTGGTGTCAGAGGCCTGTGGCCCCTTAGAGACTAGCAAACCTGGTTTGCTAGCGATGCAGTGCCTGGTGTCAGAGGCCTGTGGCCCCTTAGAGACTAGCAAACCTGGTTTGCTAGAGATGCAGTGCCTGGTGTCAGAGGCCTGTGGCCCCTTAGAGACTAGCAAACCTGGTTTGCTAGCGATGCAGTGCCTGGTGTCAGAGACCTGTGGCCCCTTAGAGACTAGCAAACCTGGTTTGCTAGCGATGCAGTGCCTGGTGTCACAGGCCTGTGGCCCCTTAGAGACTAGCGAACCTGGTTTGCTAGCGATGCAGTGCCTGGTGTCAGAGACCTGTGGCCCCTTAGAGACTAGCAAACCTGGTTTGCTAGCGATGCAGTGCCTGGTGTCAGAGACCTGTGGCCCCTTAGAGACTAGCGAACCTGGTTTGCTAGCGATGCAGTGCCTGGTGTCAGAGACCTGTGGCCCCTTAGAGACTAGCAAACCTGGTTTGCTAGCGATGCAGTGCCTGGTGTCACAGGCCTGTGGCCCCTTAGAGACTAGCAAACCTGGTTTGCTAGCGATGCAGTGCCTGGTGTCAGAGACCTGTGGCCCCTTAGAGACTAGCAAACCTGGTTTGCTAGCGATGCAGTGCCTGGTGTCAGAGACCTGTGGCCCCTTAGAGACTAGCAAACTTGGTTTGCTAGAGATGCAGTGCCTTGTGTCACAGACCTGTGGCCCCTTAGAGACTAGCAAACTTGGTTTGCTAGAGATGCAGTGCCTTGTGTCAGAGACCTGTGGCCCCTTAGAGACTAGCAAACTTGGTTTGCTAGCGATGCAGTGCCTTGTGTCACAGACCTGTGGCCCCTTAGAGACTAGCAAACCTGGTTTGCTAGCGATGCAGTGCCTTGTGTCAGAGACCTGTGGCCCCTTAGAGACTAGCAAACTTGGTTTGCTAGCGATGCAGTGCCTTGTGTCAGAGACCTGTGGCCCCTTAGAGACTAGCAAACCTGGTTTGCTAGAGATGCAGTGCCTTGTGTCAGAGACCTGTGGCCCCTTAGAGACTAGCAAACTTGGTTTGCTAGAGATACAGTGCCTTGTGTCAGAGACCTGTGGCCCCTTAGAGACTAGCAAACCTGGTTTGCTAGCGATGCAGTGCCTTGTGTCAGAGACCTGTGGCCCCTTAGAGACTAGCAAACTTGGTTTGCTAGAGATGCAGTGCCTTGTGTCAGAGACCTGTGGCCCCTTAGAGACTAGCAAACTTGGTTTGCTAGCGATGCAGTGCCTTGTGTCAGAGACCTGTGGCCCCTTAGAGACTAGCAAACTTGGTTTACTAGCGATGCAGTGCCTTGTGTCAGAGACCTGTGGCCCCTTAGAGACTAGCAAACCTGGTTTGCTAGAGATGCAGTGCCTTGTGTCAGAGACCTGTGGCCCCTTAGAGACTAGCAAACTTGGTTTGCTAGAGATACAGTGCCTTGTGTCAGAGACCTGTGGCCCCTTAGAGACTAGCAAACCTGGTTTGCTAGCGATGCAGTGCCTTGTGTCAGAGACCTGTGGCCCCTTAGAGACTAGCAAACTTGGTTTGCTAGCGATGCAGTGCCTTGTGTCAGGCCTGTGGCCCCTTAGAGACTAGCAAACCTGGTTTGCTAGAGATGCAGTGCCTTGTGTCAGAGACCTGTGGCCCCTTAGAGACTAGCAAACCTGGTTTGCTAGAGATGCAGTGCCTTGTGTCAGAGACCTGTGGCCCCTTAGAGACTAGCAAACCTGGTTTGCTAGCGATGCAGTGCCTTGTGTCAGAGACCTGTGGCCCCTTAGAGACTAGCAAACCTGGTTTGCTAGAGATGCAGTGCCTTGTGTCAGAGACCTGTGGCCCCTTAGAGACTAGCAAACCTGGTTTGCTAGAGATGCAGTGCCTGGTGTCAGAGGCCTGTGGCCCCTTAGAGACTAGCAAACCTGGTTTGCTAGCGATGCAGTGCCTGGTGTCAGAGACCTGTGGCCCCTTAGAGACTAGCAAACCTGGTTTGCTAGCGATGCAGTGCCTTGTGTCAGAGACCTGTGGCCCCTTAGAGACTAGCAAACTTGGTTTGCTAGCGATGCAGTGCCTTGTGTCACAGACCTGTGGCCCCTTAGAGACTAGCAAACCTGGTTTGCTAGCGATGCAGTGCCTTGTGTCAGAGACCTGTGGCCCCTTAGAGACTAGCAAACTTGGTTTGCTAGCGATGCAGTGCCTTGTGTCAGAGACCTGTGGCCCCTTAGAGACTAGCAAACCTGGTTTGCTAGAGATGCAGTGCCTTGTGTCAGAGACCTGTGGCCCCTTAGAGACTAGCAAACTTGGTTTGCTAGAGATACAGTGCCTTGTGTCAGAGACCTGTGGCCCCTTAGAGACTAGCAAACCTGGTTTGCTAGCGATGCAGTGCCTTGTGTCAGAGACCTGTGGCCCCTTAGAGACTAGCAAACTTGGTTTGCTAGAGATGCAGTGCCTTGTGTCAGAGACCTGTGGCCCCTTAGAGACTAGCAAACTTGGTTTGCTAGCGATGCAGTGCCTTGTGTCAGAGACCTGTGGCCCCTTAGAGACTAGCAAACTTGGTTTACTAGCGATGCAGTGCCTTGTGTCAGAGACCTGTGGCCCCTTAGAGACTAGCAAACCTGGTTTGCTAGAGATGCAGTGCCTTGTGTCAGAGACCTGTGGCCCCTTAGAGACTAGCAAACTTGGTTTGCTAGAGATACAGTGCCTTGTGTCAGAGACCTGTGGCCCCTTAGAGACTAGCAAACCTGGTTTGCTAGCGATGCAGTGCCTTGTGTCAGAGACCTGTGGCCCCTTAGAGACTAGCAAACTTGGTTTGCTAGCGATGCAGTGCCTTGTGTCAGGCCTGTGGCCCCTTAGAGACTAGCAAACCTGGTTTGCTAGAGATGCAGTGCCTTGTGTCAGAGACCTGTGGCCCCTTAGAGACTAGCAAACCTGGTTTGCTAGAGATGCAGTGCCTTGTGTCAGAGACCTGTGGCCCCTTAGAGACTAGCAAACCTGGTTTGCTAGCGATGCAGTGCCTTGTGTCAGAGACCTGTGGCCCCTTAGAGACTAGCAAACCTGGTTTGCTAGAGATGCAGTGCCTTGTGTCAGAGACCTGTGGCCCCTTAGAGACTAGCAAACCTGGTTTGCTAGAGATGCAGTGCCTGGTGTCAGAGGCCTGTGGCCCCTTAGAGACTAGCAAACCTGGTTTGCTAGCGATGCAGTGCCTGGTGTCAGAGACCTGTGGCCCCTTAGAGACTAGCAAACCTGGTTTGCTAGCGATGCAGTGCCTGGTGTCAGAGACCTGTGGCCCCTTAGAGACTAGCAAACCTGGTTTGCTAGCGATGCAGTGCCTTGTGTCAGAGACCTGTGGCCCCTTAGAGACTAGCAAACCTGGTTTGCTAGCGATGCAGTGCCTTGTGTCAGAGGCCTGTGGCCCCTTAGAGACTAGCAAACCTGGTTTGCTAGCGATGCAGTGCCTTGTGTCAGAGGCCTGTGGCCCCTTAGAGACTAGCAAACCTGGTTTGCTAGCGATGCAGTGCCTTGTGTCAGAGGCCTGTGGCCCCTTAGAGACTAGCAAACCTGGTTTGCTAGCGATGCAGTGCCTTGTGTCACAGACCTGTGGCCCCTTAGAGACTAGCAAACTTGGTTTGCTAGCGATGCAGTGCCTGGTGTCAGAGGCCTGTGGCCCCTTAGAGACTAGCAAACTTGGTTTGCTAGAGATGCAGTGCCTGGTGTCAGAGGCCTGTGGCCCCTTAGAGACTAGCAAACTTGGTTTGCTAGAGATGCAGTGCCCGGTGTCAGAGGCCCGTGGCCCCTTAGAGACTAGCAAACTTGGTTTGCTAGAGATGCAGTGCCTGGTGTCAGAGGCCCGTGGCCCCTTAGAGACTAGCAAACCTGGTTTGCTAGAGATGCAGTGCCTGGTGTCAGAGGCCTGTGGCCCCTTAGAGACTAGCAAACCTGGTTTGCTAGAGATGCAGTGCCTGGTGTCAGAGGCCTGTGGCCCCTTAGAGACTAGCAAACCTGGTTTGCTAGAGATGCAGTGCCCGGTGTCAGAGGCCTGTGGCCCCTTAGAGACTAGCAAACCTGGTTTGCTAGAGATGCAGTGCCTGGTGTCAGAGGCCTGTGGCCCCTTAGAGACTAGCAAACCTGGTTTGCTAGAGATGCAGTGCCTGGTGTCAGAGGCCTGTGGCCCCTTAGAGACTAGCAAACCTGGTTTGCTAGAGATGCAGTGCCTGGTGTCAGGCCCCTGTGGCCCCTTAGAGACTAGCAAACCTGGTTTGCTAGAGATGCAGTGCCTGGTGTCACAGGCCTGTGGCCCCTTAGAGACTAGCAAACCTGGTTTGCTAGAGATGCAGTGCCTGGTGTCAGAGGCCTGTGGCCCCTTAGAGACTAGCAAACCTGGTTTGCTAGAGATGCAGTGCCTGGTGTCAGAGGCCTGTGGCCCCTTAGAGACTAGCAAACCTGGTTTGCTAGAGATGCAGTGCCTGGTGTCAGAGGCCTGTGGCCCCTTAGAGACTAGCAAACCTGGTTTGCTAGAGATGCAGTGCCTGGTGTCAGAGGCCTGTGGCCCCTTAGAGACTAGCAAACCTGGTTTGCTAGAGATGCAGTGCCTGGTGTCAGAGGCCTGTGGCCCCTTAGAGACTAGCAAACCTGGTTTGCTAGCGATGCAGTGCCTGGTGTCAGAGGCCTGTGGCCCCTTAGAGACTAGCAAACCTGGTTTGCTAGCGATGCAGTGCCTGGTGTCAGAGACCTGTGGCCCCTTAGAGACTAGCAAACCTGGTTTGCTAGCGATGCAGTGCCTGGTGTCACAGGCCTGTGGCCCCTTAGAGACTAGCAAACCTGGTTTGCTAGCGATGCAGTGCCTGGTGTCAGAGACCTGTGGCCCCTTAGAGACTAGCAAACCTGGTTTGCTAGCGATGCAGTGCCTGGTGTCAGAGACCTGTGGCCCCTTAGAGACTAGCGAACCTGGTTTGCTAGCGATGCAGTGCCTGGTGTCAGAGACCTGTGGCCCCTTAGAGACTAGCAAACCTGGTTTGCTAGCGATGCAGTGCCTGGTGTCACAGGCCTGTGGCCCCTTAGAGACTAGCAAACCTGGTTTGCTAGCGATGCAGTGCCTGGTGTCAGAGACCTGTGGCCCCTTAGAGACTAGCAAACCTGGTTTGCTAGCGATGCAGTGCCTGGTGTCAGAGACCTGTGGCCCCTTAGAGACTAGCAAACTTGGTTTGCTAGAGATGCAGTGCCTTGTGTCACAGACCTGTGGCCCCTTAGAGACTAGCAAACTTGGTTTGCTAGAGATGCAGTGCCTTGTGTCAGAGACCTGTGGCCCCTTAGAGACTAGCAAACTTGGTTTGCTAGCGATGCAGTGCCTTGTGTCACAGACCTGTGGCCCCTTAGAGACTAGCAAACTTGGTTTGCTAGCGATGCAGTGCCTTGTGTCAGAGACCTGTGGCCCCTTAGAGACTAGCAAACTTGGTTTGCTAGCGATGCAGTGCCTTGTGTCAGAGACCTGTGGCCCCTTAGAGACTAGCAAACCTGGTTTGCTAGAGATGCAGTGCCTTGTGTCAGAGACCTGTGGCCCCTTAGAGACTAGCAAACTTGGTTTGCTAGAGATACAGTGCCTTGTGTCAGAGACCTGTGGCCCCTTAGAGACTAGCAAACCTGGTTTGCTAGCGATGCAGTGCCTTGTGTCAGAGACCTGTGGCCCCTTAGAGACTAGCAAACTTGGTTTGCTAGAGATGCAGTGCCTTGTGTCAGAGACCTGTGGCCCCTTAGAGACTAGCAAACTTGGTTTGCTAGCGATGCAGTGCCTTGTGTCAGAGACCTGTGGCCCCTTAGAGACTAGCAAACTTGGTTTACTAGCGATGCAGTGCCTTGTGTCAGAGACCTGTGGCCCCTTAGAGACTAGCAAACCTGGTTTGCTAGAGATGCAGTGCCTTGTGTCAGAGACCTGTGGCCCCTTAGAGACTAGCAAACTTGGTTTGCTAGAGATACAGTGCCTTGTGTCAGAGACCTGTGGCCCCTTAGAGACTAGCAAACCTGGTTTGCTAGCGATGCAGTGCCTTGTGTCAGAGACCTGTGGCCCCTTAGAGACTAGCAAACTTGGTTTGCTAGAGATGCAGTGCCTTGTGTCAGAGACCTGTGGCCCCTTAGAGACTAGCAAACTTGGTTTGCTAGCGATGCAGTGCCTTGTGTCAGGCCTGTGGCCCCTTAGAGACTAGCAAACCTGGTTTGCTAGAGATGCAGTGCCTTGTGTCAGAGACCTGTGGCCCCTTAGAGACTAGCAAACTTGGTTTGCTAGCGATGCAGTGCCTTGTGTCAGGCCTGTGGCCCCTTAGAGACTAGCAAACCTGGTTTGCTAGAGATGCAGTGCCTTGTGTCAGAGACCTGTGGCCCCTTAGAGACTAGCAAACCTGGTTTGCTAGAGATGCAGTGCCTGGTGTCAGAGGCCTGTGGCCCCTTAGAGACTAGCAAACCTGGTTTGCTAGAGATGCAGTGCCTGGTGTCAGAGACCTGTGGCCCCTTAGAGACTAGCAAACCTGGTTTGCTAGCGATGCAGTGCCTTGTGTCAGAGACCTGTGGCCCCTTAGAGACTAGCAAACCTGGTTTGCTAGCGATGCAGTGCCTTGTGTCAGAGACCTGTGGCCCCTTAGAGACTAGCAAACCTGGTTTGCTAGCGATGCAGTGCCTTGTGTCAGAGACCTGTGGCCCCTTAGAGACTAGCAAACCTGGTTTGCTAGCGATGCAGTGCCTTGTGTCAGAGGCCTGTGGCCCCTTAGAGACTAGCAAACCTGGTTTGCTAGCGATGCAGTGCCTTGTGTCAGAGGCCTGTGGCCCCTTAGAGACTAGCAAACCTGGTTTGCTAGCGATGCAGTGCCTTGTGTCAGAGGCCTGTGGCCCCTTAGAGACTAGCAAACCTGGTTTGCTAGCGATGCAGTGCCTTGTGTCACAGACCTGTGGCCCCTTAGAGACTAGCAAACTTGGTTTGCTAGAGATGCAGTGCCTGGTGTCAGAGGCCTGTGGCCCCTTAGAGACTAGCAAACTTGGTTTGCTAGAGATGCAGTGCCCGGTGTCAGAGGCCCGTGGCCCCTTAGAGACTAGCAAACTTGGTTTTCTAGAGATGCAGTGCCCGGTGTCAGAGGCCCGTGGCCCCTTAGAGACTAGCAAACTTGGTTTGCTAGAGATGCAGTGCCTGGTGTCAGAGGCCCGTGGCCCCTTAGAGACTAGCAAACCTGGTTTGCTAGAGATGCAGTGCCTGGTGTCAGAGGCCTGTGGCCCCTTAGAGACTAGCAAACCTGGTTTGCTAGAGATGCAGTGCCCGGTGTCAGAGGCCTGTGGCCCCTTAGAGACTAGCAAACCTGGTTTGCTAGAGATGCAGTGCCTGGTGTCAGAGGCCTGTGGCCCCTTAGAGACTAGCAAACCTGGTTTGCTAGAGATGCAGTGCCTGGTGTCAGAGGCCTGTGGCCCCTTAGAGACTAGCAAACCTGGTTTGCTAGAGATGCAGTGCCTGGTGTCAGAGGCCTGTGGCCCCTTAGAGACTAGCAAACCTGGTTTGCTAGAGATGCAGTGCCTGGTGTCAGGCCCCTGTGGCCCCTTAGAGACTAGCAAACCTGGTTTGCTAGAGATGCAGTGCCTGGTGTCAGAGGCCTGTGGCCCCTTAGAGACTAGCAAACCTGGTTTGCTAGAGATGCAGTGCCCGGTGTCAGAGGCCTGTGGCCCCTTAGAGACTAGCAAACCTGGTTTGCTAGAGATGCAGTGCCCGGTGTCACAGGCCTGTGGCCCCTTAGAGACTAGCAAACCTGGTTTGCTAGAGATGCAGTGCCTGGTGTCAGGCCCCTGTGGCCCCTTAGAGACTAGCAAACCTGGTTTGCTAGAGATGCAGTGCCTGGTGTCAGAGGCCTGTGGCCCCTTAGAGACTAGCAAACCTGGTTTGCTAGAGATGCAGTGCCCGGTGTCACAGGCCTGTGGCCCCTTAGAGACTAGCAAACTTGGTTTGCTAGAGATGCAGTGCCCGGTGTCACAGGCCTGTGGCCCCTTAGAGACTAGCAAACCTGGTTTGCTAGAGATGCAGTGCCTGGTGTCACAGGCCTGTGGCCCCTTAGAGACTAGCAAACCTGGTTTGCTAGAGATGCAGTGCCTGGTGTCACAGGCCTGTGGCCCCTTAGAGACTAGCAAACCTGGTTTGCTAGAGATGCAGTGCCTGGTGTCAGGCCCCTGTGGCCCCTTAGAGACTAGCAAACCTGGTTTGCTAGAGATGCAGTGCCTGGTGTCACAGGCCTGTGGCCCCTTAGAGACTAGCAAACCTGGTTTGCTAGAGATGCAGTGCCTGGTGTCAGAGGCCTGTGGCCCCTTAGAGACTAGCAAACCTGGTTTGCTAGAGATGCAGTGCCTGGTGTCAGAGGCCTGTGGCCCCTTAGAGACTAGCAAACCTGGTTTGCTAGAGATGCAGTGCCTGGTGTCAGAGGCCTGTGGCCCCTTAGAGACTAGCAAACCTGGTTTGCTAGAGATGCAGTGCCTGGTGTCAGAGGCCTGTGGCCCCTTAGAGACTAGCAAACCTGGTTTGCTAGCGATGCAGTGCCTGGTGTCAGAGACCTGTGGCCCCTTAGAGACTAGCAAACCTGGTTTGCTAGCGATGCAGTGCCTGGTGTCAGAGACCTGTGGCCCCTTAGAGACTAGCAAACCTGGTTTGCTAGCGATGCAGTGCCTGGTGTCACAGGCCTGTGGCCCCTTAGAGACTAGCAAACCTGGTTTGCTAGCGATGCAGTGCCTGGTGTCAGAGACCTGTGGCCCCTTAGAGACTAGCAAACCTGGTTTGTTAGCTATGCAGTGCCTGGTGTCAGAGACCTGTGGCCCCTTAGAGACTAGCGAACCTGGTTTGCTAGCGATGCAGTGCCTGGTGTCACAGGCCTGTGGCCCCTTAGAGACTAGCAAACCTGGTTTGCTAGCGATGCAGTGCCTGGTGTCACAGGCCTGTGGCCCCTTAGAGACTAGCAAACCTGGTTTGCTAGCGATGCAGTGCCTGGTGTCAGAGACCTGTGGCCCCTTAGAGACTAGCAAACCTGGTTTGCTAGCGATGCAGTGCCTGGTGTCAGAGACCTGTGGCCCCTTAGAGACTAGCAAACTTGGTTTGCTAGAGATGCAGTGCCTTGTGTCACAGACCTGTGGCCCCTTAGAGACTAGCAAACTTGGTTTGCTAGAGATGCAGTGCCTTGTGTCAGAGACCTGTGGCCCCTTAGAGACTAGCAAACTTGGTTTGCTAGCGATGCAGTGCCTTGTGTCACAGACCTGTGGCCCCTTAGAGACTAGCAAACTTGGTTTGCTAGCGATGCAGTGCCTTGTGTCAGAGACCTGTGGCCCCTTAGAGACTAGCAAACTTGGTTTGCTAGCGATGCAGTGCCTTGTGTCAGAGACCTGTGGCCCCTTAGAGACTAGCAAACCTGGTTTGCTAGAGATGCAGTGCCTTGTGTCAGAGACCTGTGGCCCCTTAGAGACTAGCAAACTTGGTTTGCTAGAGATACAGTGCCTTGTGTCAGAGACCTGTATCCCCTTAGAGACTAGCAAACCTGGTTTGCTAGCGATGCAGTGCCTTGTGTCAGAGACCTGTGGCCCCTTAGAGACTAGCAAACTTGGTTTGCTAGAGATGCAGTGCCTTGTGTCAGAGACCTGTGGCCCCTTAGAGACTAGCAAACTTGGTTTGCTAGCGATGCAGTGCCTTGTGTCAGGCCTGTGGCCCCTTAGAGACTAGCAAACCTGGTTTGCTAGAGATGCAGTGCCTTGTGTCAGAGACCTGTGGCCCCTTAGAGACTAGCAAACTTGGTTTGCTAGAGATGCAGTGCTTGGTGTCAGAGACCTGTGGCCCCTTAGAGACTAGCAAACCTGGTTTGCTAGAGATGCAGTGCCTGGTGTCAGGCCTGTGGCCCCTTAGAGACTAGCAAACTTGGTTTGCTAGAGATGCAGTGCCTGGTGTCAGGCCTGTGGCCCCTTAGAGACTAGCAAACCTGGTTTGCTAGAGATGCAGTGCCTGGTGTCAGGCCTGTGGCCCCTTAGAGACTAGCAAACCTGGTTTGCTAGAGATGCAGTGCCTGGTGTCAGGCCTGTGGCCCCTTAGAGACTAGCAAACCTGGTTTGCTAGAGATGCAGTGCCTGGTGTCAGAGGCCTGTGGCCCCTTAGAGACTAGCAAACTTGGTTTGCTAGCGATGCAGTGCCTTGTGTCAGAGACCTGTGGCCCCTTAGAGACTAGCAAACCTGGTTTGCTAGAGATGCAGTGCCTTGTGTCACAGACCTGTGGCCCCTTAGAGACTAGCAAACTTGGTTTGCTAGAGATGCAGTGCCTTGTGTCAGAGACCTGTGGCCCCTTAGAGACTAGCAAACTTGGTTTGCTAGAGATGCAGTGCCTTGTGTCAGAGACCTGTGGCCCCTTAGAGACTAGCAAACTTGGTTTGCTAGCGATGCAGTGCCTTGTGTCAGAGACCTGTGGCCCCTTAGAGACTAGCAAACTTGGTTTGCTAGCGATGCAGTGCCTTGTGTCACAGGCCTGTGGCCCCTTAGAGACTAGCAAACTTGGTTTGCTAGCGATGCAGTGCCTTGTGTCAGAGACCTGTGGCCACTTAGAGACTAGCAAACTTGGTTTGCTAGCGATGCAGTGCCTTGTGTCACAGACCTGTGGCCCCTTAGAGACTATCAAACTTGGTTTGCTAGAGATGCAGTGCCTTGTGTCACAGACCTGTGGCCCCTTAGAGACTAGCAAACTTGGTTTGCTAGAGATGCAGTGCCTTGTGTCAGAGACCTGTGGCCCCTTAGAGACTAGCAAACTTGGTTTGCTAGCGATGCAGTGCCTTGTGTCACAGACCTGTGGCCCCTTAGAGACTAGCAAACTTGGTTTGCTAGCGATGCAGTGCCTTGTGTCAGAGACCTGTGGCCCCTTAGAGACTAGCAAACTTGGTTTGCGAGCGATGCAGTGCCTTGTGTCAGAGACCTGTGGCCCCTTAGAGACTAGCAAACCTGGTTTGCTAGAGATGCAGTGCCTTGTGTCAGAGTCCTGTGGCCCCTTAGAGACTAGCAAACTTGGTTTGCTAGAGATGCAGTGCCTTGTGTCAGAGACCTGTGGCCCCTTAGAGACTAGCAAACCTGGTTTGCTAGCGATGCAGTGCCTTGTGTCAGAGACCTGTGGCCCCTTAGAGACTAGCAAACTTGGTTTGCTAGAGATGCAGTGCCTTGTGTCAGAGACCTGTGGCCCCTTAGAGACTAGCAAACTTGGTTTGCTAGCGATGCAGTGCCTTGTGTCAGGCCTGTGGCCCCTTAGAGACTAGCAAACCTGGTTTGCTAGAGATGCAGTGCCTTGTGTCAGAGACCTGTGGCCCCTTAGAGACTAGCAAACCTGGTTTGCTAGAGATGCAGTGCCTTGTGTCAGAGACCTGTGGCCCCTTAGAGACTAGCAAACTTGGTTTGCTAGAGATGCAGTGCCTTGTGTCAGGCCTGTGGCCCCTTAGAGACTAGCAAACTTGGTTTGCTAGAGATGCAGTGCCTGGTGTCAGGCCTGTGGCCCCTTAGAGACTAGCAAACCTGGTTTGCTAGAGATGCAGTGCCTGGTGTCAGGCCTGTGGCCCCTTAGAGACTAGCAAACCTGGTTTGCTAGAGATGCAGTGCCTGGTGTCAGGCCTGTGGCCCCTTAGAGACTAGCAAACCTGGTTTGCTAGAGATGCAGTGCCTGGTGTCACAGACCTGTGGCCCCTTAGAGACTAGCAAACCTGGTTTGCTAGAGATGCAGTGCCTGGTGTCACAGGCCTGTGGCCCCTTAGAGACTAGCAAACCTGGTTTGCTAGAGATGCAGTGCCTGGTGTCACAGGCCTGTGGCCCCTTAGAGACTAGCAAACCTGGTTTGCTAGAGATGCAGTGCCTGGTGTCACAGGCCTGTGGCCCCTTAGAGACTAGCAAACCTGGTTTGCTAGAGATGCAGTGCCTGGTGTCACAGGCCTGTGGCCCCTTAGAGACTAGCAAACCTGGTTTGCTAGAGATGCAGTGCCTGGTGTCAGAGGCCTGTGGCCCCTTAGAGACTAGCAAACCTGGTTTGCTAGAGATGCAGTGCCTGGTGTCAGAGGCCTGTGGCCCCTTAGAGACTAGCAAACCTGGTTTGCTAGAGATGCAGTGCCTGGTGTCAGAGGCCTGTGGCCCCTTAGAGACTAGCAAACCTGGTTTGCTAGAGATGCAGTGCCTGGTGTCAGAGGCCTGTGGCCCCTTAGAGACTAGCAAACCTGGTTTGCTAGAGATGCAGTGCCTGGTGTCAGAGGCCTGTGGCCCCTTAGAGACTAGCAAACCTGGTTTGCTAGAGATGCAGTGCCTGGTGTCAGAGACCTGTGGCCCCTTAGAGACTAGCAAACCTGGTTTGCTAGCGATGCAGTGCCTGGTGTCAGAGACCTGTGGCCCCTTAGAGACTAGCAAACCTGGTTTGCTAGCGATGCAGTGCCTTGTGTCAGAGACCTGTGGCCCCTTAGAGACTAGCAAACCTGGTTTGCTAGCGATGCAGTGCCTTGTGTCAGAGACCTGTGGCCCCTTAGAGACTAGCAAACCTGGTTTGCCAGCGATGCAGTGCCTTGTGTCAGAGACCTGTGGCCCCTTAGAGACTAGCAAACCTGGTTTGCTAGCGATGCAGTGCCTTGTGTCAGAGGCCTGTGGCCCCTTAGAGACTAGCAAACCTGGTTTGCTAGCGATGCAGTGCCTTGTGTCAGAGGCCTGTGGCCCCTTAGAGACTAGCAAACCTGGTTTGCTAGCGATGCAGTGCCTTGTGTCAGAGGCCTGTGGCCCCTTAGAGACTAGCAAACCTGGTTTGCTAGCGATGCAGTGCCTTGTGTCAGAGGCCTGTGGCCCCTTAGAGACTAGCAAACCTGGTTTGCTAGCGATGCAGTGCCTTGTGTCACAGGCCTGTGGCCCCTTAGAGACTAGCAAACTTGGTTTGCTAGCGATGCAGTGCCTTGTGTCACAGGCCTGTGGCCCCTTAGAGACTAGCAAACTTGGTTTGCTAGCGATGCAGTGCCTTGTGTCACAGGCCTGTGGCCCCTTAGAGACTAGCAAACTTGGTTTGCTAGCGATGCAGTGCCTTGTGTCACAGGCCTGTGGCCCCTTAGAGACTAGCAAACTTGGTTTGCTAGCGATGCAGTGCCTTGTCTCACAGGCCTGTGGCCCCTTAGAGACTAGCAAACTTGGTTTGCTAGCGATGCAGTGCCTTGTGTCACAGGCCTGTGGCCCCTTAGAGACTAGCAAACTTGGTTTGCTAGCGATGCAGTGCCTTGTGTCACAGGTCTGTGGCCCCTTAGAGACTAGCAAACTTGGTTTGCTAGCGATGCAGTGCCTTGTGTCACAGGCCTGTGGCCCCTTAGAGACTAGCAAACTTGGTTTGCTAGCGATGCAGTGCCTTGTGTCACAGGCCTGTGGCCCCTTAGAGACTAGCAAACTTGGTTTGCTAGCGATGCAGTGCCTTGTGTCACAGGCCTGTGGCCCCTTAGAGACTAGCAAACTTGGTTTGCTAGCGATGCAGTGCCTTGTGTCACAGGCCTGTGGCCCCTTAGAGACTAGCAAACTTGGTTTGCTAGCGATGCAGTGCCTTGTGTCAGAGACCTGTGGCCCCTTAGAGACTAGCAAACTTGGTTTGCTAGCGATGCAGTGCCTTGTGTCACAGGCCTGTGGCCCCTTAGAGACTAGCAAACCTGGTTTGCTAGCGATGCAGTGCCTTGTGTCACAGGCCTGTGGCCCCTTAGAGACTAGCAAACCTGGTTTGCTAGCGATGCAGTGCCTTGTGTCAGAGACCTGTGGCCCCTTTGAGACTAGCAAACTTGGTTTGCTAGAGATGCAGTGCCTTGTGTCAGAGACCTGTGGCCCCTTTGAGACTAGCAAACTTGGTTTGCTAGCGATGCAGTGCCTTGTGTCAGAGACCTGTGGCCCCTTTGAGACTAGCAAACTTGGTTTGCTAGCGATGCAGTGCCTTGTGTCAGAGACCTGTGGCCCCTTTGAGACTAGCAAACTTGGTTTGCTAGCGATGCAGTGCCTTGTGTCAGAGACCTGTGGCCCCTTAGAGACTAGCAAACTTGGTTTGCTAGCGATGCAGTGCCTTGTGTCAGAGACCTCTGGCCCCTTTGAGACTAGCAAACTTGGTTTGCTAGAGATGCAGTGCCTTGTGTCAGAGACCTGTGGCCCCTTAGAGACTAGCAAACTTGGTTTGCTAGCGATGCAGTGCCTTGTGTCAGAGACCTGTGGCCCCTTAGAGACTAGCAAACCTGGTTTGCTAGAGATGCAGTGCCTTGTGTCAGAGACCTGTGGCCCCTTAGAGACTAGCAAACCTGGTTTGCTAGAGATGCAGTGCCTTGTGTCACAGGCCTGTGGCCCCTTAGAGACTAGCAAACCTGGTTTGCTAGAGATGCAGTGCCTTGTGTCACAGGCCTGTGGCCCCTTAGAGACTAGCAAACCTGGTTTGCTAGCGATGCAGTGCTTTGTGTCACAGGCCTGTGGCCCCTTAGAGACTAGCAAACCTGGTTTGCTAGCGATGCAGTGCCTTGTGTCACAGGCCTGTGGCCCCTTAGAGACTAGCAAACCTGGTTTGCTAGCGATGCAGTGCCTTGTGTCACAGGCCTGTTGCCCCTTAGAGACTAGCAAACCTGGTTTGCTAGCGATGCAGTGCCTGGTGTCACAGGCCTGTGGCCCCTTAGAGACTAGCAAACCTGGTTTGCTAGCGATGCAGTGCCTGGTGTCACAGGCCTGTGGCCCCTTAGAGACTAGCAAACTTGGTTTGCTAGCGATGCAGTGCCTGGTGTCAGAGACCTGTGGCCCCTTCGAGACTAGCAAACTTGGTTTGCTAGCGATGCAGTGCCTTGTGTCAGAGACCTGTGGCCCCTTCGAGACTAGCAAACTTGGTTTGCTAGCGATGCAGTGCCTTGTGTCAGAGACCTGTGGCCCCTTCGAGACTAGCAAACTTGGTTTGCTAGCGATGCAGTGCCTTGTGTCAGAGACCTGTGGCCCCTTCGAGACTAGCAAACTTGGTTTGCTAGCGATGCAGTGCCCGGTGTCAGAGACCTGTGGCCCCTTCGAGACTAGCAAACTTGGTTTGCTACCGATGCAGTGCCCGGTGTCACAGACCTGTGGCCCCTTCGAGACTAGCAAACCTGGTTTGCTAGCGATGCAGTGCCCGGTGTCACAGACCTGTGGCCCCTTCGAGACTAGCAAACCTGGTTTGCTAGCGATGCAGTGCCTTGTGTCAGAGACCTGTGGCCCCTTAGAGACTAGCAAACCTGGTTTGCTAGAGATGCAGTGCCTGGTGTCAGGCCTGTGGCCCCTTAGAGACTAGCAAACCTGGTCTGCTAGAGATGCAGTGCCTGGTGTCAGGCCTGTGGCCCCTTAGAGACTAGCAAACCTGGTTTGATAGAAATGCAGTGCCTGGTGTCAGGCCTGTGGCCCCTTAGAGACTAGCAAACCTGGTTTGCTAGAGATGCAGTGCCTTGTGTCAGAGACCTGTGGCCCCTTAGAGACTAGCAAACCTGGTTTGCTAGAGATGCAGTGCCTGGTGTCAGAGACCTGTGGCCCCTTAGAGACTAGCAAACCTGGTTTGCTAGAGATGCAGTGCCTGGTGTCAGACCTGTGGCCCCTTAGAGACTAGCAAACCTGGTTTGCTAGAGATGCAGTGCCTTGTGTCACAGACCTGTGGCCCCTTAGAGACTAGCAAACTTGGTTTGCTAGCGATGCAGTGCCTTGTGTCAGAGACCTGTGGCCCCTTAGAGACTAGCAAACTTGGTTTGCTAGCGATGCAGTGCCTTGTGTCAGAGACCTGTGGCCCCTTAGAGACTAGCAAACTTGGTTTGCTAGCGATGCAGTGCCTTGTGTCAGAGACCTGTGGCCCCTTAGAGACTAGCAAACTTGGTTTGCTAGCGATGCAGTGCCTTTTGTCAGAGACTAGCAAACCTGGTTTGCTAGCGATGCAGTGCCTTGTGTCAGAGGCCTGTGGCCCCTTAGAGACTAGCAAACCTGGTTTGCTAGCGATGCAGTGCCTTGTGTCAGAGGCCTGTGGCCCCTTAGAGACTAGCAAACCTGGTTTGCTAGAGATGCAGTGCCTGGTGTCAGAGGCCTGTGGCCCCTTAGAGACTAGCAAACCTGGTTTGCTAGAGATGCAGTGCCTGGTGTCAGAGGCCTGTGGCCCCTTAGAGACTAGCAAACCTGGTTTGCTAGAGATGCAGTGCCTGGTGTCAGAGGCCTGTGGCCCCTTAGAGACTAGCAAACCTGGTTTGCTAGAGATGCTGTGCCTGGTGTCAGGCCCCTGTGGCCCCTTAGAGACTAGCAAACCTGGTTTGCTAGAGATGCAGTGCCTGGTGTCAGGCCCCTGTGGCCCCTTAGAGACTAGCAAACCTGGTTTGCTAGAGATGCAGTGCCTGGTGTCAGGCCCCTGTGGCCCCTTAGAGACTAGCAAACCTGGTTTGCTAGAGATGCAGTGCCTGGTGTCAGGCCCCTGTGGCCCCTTAGAGACTAGCAAACCTGGTTTGCTAGAGATGCAGTGCCTGGTGTCAGGCCCCTGTGGCCCCTTAGAGACTAGCAAACCTGGTTTGCTAGAGATGCAGTGCCTGGTGTCAGGCCCCTGTGGCCCCTTAGAGACTAGCAAACCTGGTTTGCTAGAGATGCAGTGCCTGGTGTCAGGCCCCTGTGGCCCCTTAGAGACTAGCAAACTTGGTTTGCTAGCGATGCAGTGCCTTGTGTCAGGCCTGTGGCCCCTTAGAGACTAGCAAACTTGGTTTGCTAGAGATGCAGTGCCTTGTGTCAGAGACCTGTGGCCCCTTAGAGACTAGCAAACTTGGTTTGCTAGCGATGCAGTGCCTGGTGTCAGGCCCCTGTGGCCCCTTAGAGACTAGCAAACCTGGTTTGCTAGAGATGCAGTGCCTGGTGTCAGGCCCCTGTGGCCCCTTAGAGACTAGCAAACCTGGTTTGCTAGAGATGCAGTGCCTGGTGTCAGGCCCCTGTGGCCCCTTAGAGACTAGCAAACCTGGTTTGCTAGAGATGCAGTGCCTGGTGTCAGGCCCCTGTGGCCCCTTAGAGACTAGCAAACTTGGTTTGCTAGCGATGCAGTGCCTTGTGTCAGGCCTGTGGCCCCTTAGAGACTAGCAAACTTTGTTTGCTAGAGATGCAGTGCCTTGTGTCAGAGACCTGTGGCCCCTTAGAGACTAGCAAACTTGGTTTGCTAGCGATGCAGTGCCTTGTGTCAGAGACCTGTGGCCCCTTAGAGACTAGCAAACTTGGTTTGCTAGCGATGCAGTGCCTTGTGTCAGAGACCTGTGGCCCCTTAGAGACTAGCAAACTTGGTTTGCTAGCGATGCAGTGCCTTGTGTCAGAGACCTGTGGCCCCTTAGAGACTAGCAAACTTGGTTTGCTAGAGATGCAGTGCCTTGTGTCAGAGACCTGTGGCCCCTTAGAGACTAGCAAACCTGGTTTGCTAGAGATGCAGTGCCTTGTGTCAGAGACCTGTGGCCTCTTAGAGACTAGCAAACCTGGTTTGCTAGAGATGCAGTGCCTGGTGTCAGGCCTGTGGCCCCTTAGAGACTAGCAAACCTGGTTTGCTAGAGATGCAGTGCCTGGTGTCAGGCCTGTGGCCCCTTAGAGACTAGCAAACTTGGTTTGCTAGCGATGCAGTGCCTTGTGTCAGGCCTGTGGCCCCTTAGAGACTAGCAAACCTGGTTTGCTAGAGATGCAGTGCCTGGTGTCAGGCCTGTGGCCCCTTAGAGACTAGCAAACCTGGTTTGCTAGAGATGCAGTGCCTGGTGTCAGGCCTGTGGCCCCTTAGAGACTAGCAAACCTGGTTTGCTAGAGATGCAGTGCCTGGTGTCAGGCCTGTGGCCCCTTAGAGACTAGCAAACCTGGTTTGCTAGAGATGCAGTGCCTTGTGTCAGGCCTGTGGCCCCTTAGAGACTAGCAAACCTGGTTTGCTAGAGATGCAGTGCCTTGTGTCACAGACCTGTGGCCCCTTAGAGACTAGCAAACTTGGTTTGCTAGAGATGCAGTGCCTTGTGTCAGAGACCTGTGGCCCCTTAGAGACTAGCAAACTTGGTTTGCTAGCGATGCAGTGCCTTGTGTCAGAGACCTGTGGCCCCTTAGAGACTAGCAAACTTGGTTTGCTAGCGATGCAGTGCCTTGTGTCAGAGACCTGTGGCCCCTTAGAGACTAGCAAACTTGGTTTGCTAGCGATGCAGTGCCTTGTGTCAGAGACCTGTGGCCCCTTAGAGACTAGCAAACCTGGTTTGCTAGAGATGCAGTGCCTGGTGTCAGGCCTGTGGCCCCTTAGAGACTAGCAAACAGGTTTGCTAGAGATGCAGTGCCTTGTGTCAGAGACCTGTGGCCTCTTAGAGACTAGCAAACCTGGTTTGCTAGAGATGCAGTGCCTGGTGTCAGGCCTGTGGCCCCTTAGAGACTAGCAAACCTGGTTTGCTAGAGATGCAGTGCCTGGTGTCAGGCCTGTGGCCCCTTAGAGACTAGCAAACTTGGTTTGCTAGCGATGCAGTGCCTTGTGTCAGGCCCGTGGCCCCTTAGAGACTAGCAAACCTGGTTTGCTAGAGATGCAGTGCCTGGTGTCAGGCCTGTGGCCCCTTAGAGACTAGCAAACCTGGTTTGCTAGAGATGCAGTGCCTGGTGTCAGGCCTGTGGCCCCTTAGAGACTAGCAAACCTGGTTTGCTAGAGATGCAGTGCCTGGTGTCAGGCCTGTGGCCCCTTAGAGACTAGCAAACCTGGTTTGCTAGAGATGCAGTGCCTTGTGTCAGGCCTGTGGCCCCTTAGAGACTAGCAAACCTGGTTTGCTAGAGATGCAGTGCCTTGTGTCACAGACCTGTGGCCCCTTAGAGACTAGCAAACTTGGTTTGCTAGAGATGCAGTGCCTTGTGTCAGAGACCTGTGGCCCCTTAGAGACTAGCAAACTTGGTTTGCTAGCGATGCAGTGCCTTGTGTCAGAGACCTGTGGCCCCTTAGAGACTAGCAAACTTGGTTTGCTAGCGATGCAGTGCCTTGTGTCAGAGACCTGTGGCCCCTTAGAGACTAGCAAACTTGGTTTGCTAGCGATGCAGTGCCTTGTGTCAGAGACCTGTGGCCCCTTAGAGACTAGCAAACCTGGTTTGCTAGAGATGCAGTGCCTGGTGTCAGGCCTGTGGCCCCTTAGAGACTAGCAAACAGGTTTGCTAGAGATGCAGTGCCTTGTGTCAGAGACCTGTGGCCCCTTAGAGACTAGCAAACCTGGTTTGCTAGAGATGCAGTGCCTGGTGTCAGGCCTGTGGCCCCTTAGAGACTAGCAAACCTGGTTTGCTAGAGATGCAGTGCCTGGTGTCAGGCCTGTGGCCCCTTAGAGACTAGCAAACTTGGTTTGCTAGAGATGCAGTGCCTTGTGTCAGAGACCTGTGGCCCCTTAGAGACTAGCAAACTTGGTTTGCTAGAGATGCAGTGCCTTGTGTCAGAGACCTGTGGCCCCTTAGAGACTAGCAAACTTGGTTTCCTAGAGATGCAGTGCCTTGTGTCAGAGACCTGTGGCCCCTTAGAGACTAGCAAACCTGGTTTGCTAGAGATGCAGTGCCTTGTGTCAGAGACCTGTGGCCCCTTAGAGACTAGCAAACTTGGTTTGCTAGAGATGCAGTGCCTTGTGTCAGAGACCTGTGGCCCCTTAGAGACTAGCAAACCTGGTTTGCTAGAGATGCAGTGCCTGGCGTCAGGCCTGTGGCCCCTTAGAGCCTAGCAAACCTGGTCTGCTAGAGATGCAGTGCCTGGTGTCAGGCCTGTGGCCCCTTAGAGACTAGCAAACCTGGTTTGCTAGAAATGCAGTGCCTGGTGTCAGGCCTGTGGCCCCTTAGAGACTAGCAAACCTGGTTTGCTAGAGATGCAGTGCCTTGTGTCAGAGACCTGTGGCCCCTTAGAGACTAGCAAACCTGGTTTGCTAGAGATGCAGTGCCTGGTGTCAGAGACCTGTGGCCCCTTAGAGACTAGCAAACCTGGTTTGCTAGAGATGCAGTGCCTGGTGTCAGACCTGTGGCCCCTTAGAGACTAGCAAACCTGGTTTGCTAGAGATGCAGTGCCTTGTGTCACAGACCTGTGGCCCCTTAGAGACTAGCAAACTTGGTTTGCTAGCGATGCAGTGCCTTGTGTCAGAGACCTGTGGCCCCTTAGAGACTAGCAAACTTGGTTTGCTAGCGATGCAGTGCCTTGTGTCAGAGACCTGTGGCCCCTTAGAGACTAGCAAACTTGGTTTGCTAGCGATGCAGTGCCTTGTGTCAGAGACCTGTGGCCCCTTAGAGACTAGCAAACTTGGTTTGCTAGCGATGCAGTGCCTTTTGTCAGAGACTAGCAAACCTGGTTTGCTAGCGATGCAGTGCCTTGTGTCAGAGGCCTGTGGCCCCTTAGAGACTAGCAAACCTGGTTTGCTAGCGATGCAGTGCCTTGTGTCAGAGGCCTGTGGCCCCTTAGAGACTAGCAAACCTGGTTTGCTAGAGATGCAGTGCCTGGTGTCAGGCCCCTGTGGCCCCTTAGAGACTAGCAAACCTGGTTTGCTAGAGATGCAGTGCCTGGTGTCACAGGCCTGTGGCCCCTTAGAGACTAGCAAACCTGGTTTGCTAGAGATGCAGTGCCTGGTGTCAGAGGCCTGTGGCCCCTTAGAGACTAGCAAACCTGGTTTGCTAGAGATGCAGTGCCTGGTGTCAGAGGCCTGTGGCCCCTTAGAGACTAGCAAACTTGGTTTGCTAGAGATGCAGTGCCTGGTGTCACAGGCCTGTGGCCCCTTAGAGACTAGCAAACCTGGTTTGCTAGAGATGCAGTGCCTGGTGTCACAGGCCTGTGGCCCCTTAGAGACTAGCAAACCTGGTTTGCTAGAGATGCAGTGCCTGGTGTCACAGGCCTGTGGCCCCTTAGAGACTAGCAAACCTGGTTTGCTAAAGATGCAGTGCCTGGTGTCAGGCCCCTGTGGCCCCTTAGAGACTAGCAAACCTGGTTTGCTAGAGATGCAGTGCCTGGTGTCACAGGCCTGTGGCCCCTTAGAGACTAGCAAACCTGGTTTGCTAGAGATGCAGTGCCTGGTGTCAGAGGCCTGTGGCCCCTTAGAGACTAGCAAACCTGGTTTGCTAGAGATGCAGTGCCTGGTGTCACAGGCCTGTGGCCCCTTAGAGACTAGCAAACCTGGTTTGCTAGAGATGCAGTGCCTGGTGTCACAGGCCTGTGGCCCCTTAGAGACTAGCAAACCTGGTTTGCTAGAGATGCAGTGCCTGGTGTCACAGGCCTGTGGCCCCTTAGAGACTAGCAAACCTGGTTTGCTAGCGATGCAGTGCCTGGTGTCACAGGCCTGTGGCCCCTTAGAGACTAGCAAACTTGGTTTGCTAGCGATGCAGTGCCTGGTGTCAGAGACCTGTGGCCCCTTATAGACTAGCAAACTTGGTTTGCTAGCGATGCAGTGCCTGGTGTCAGAGACCTGTGGCCCCTTAGAGACTAGCAAACTTGGTTTGCTAGCGATGCAGTGCCTGGTGTCAGAGACCTGTGGCCCCTTAGAGACTAGCAAACTTGGTTTGCTAGCGATGCAGTGCCTGGTGTCACAGACCTGTGGCCCCTTAGAGACTAGCAAACTTGGTTTGCTAGAGATGCAGTGCCTGGTGTCAGAGGCCTGTGGCCCCTTAGAGACTAGCAAACTTGGTTTGCTAGAGATGCAGTGCCTGGTGTCAGAGGCCTCTGGCCCCTTAGAGACTAGCAAACTTGGTTTGCTAGAGATGCAGTGCCCGGTGTCAGAGGCCTCTGGCCCCTTAGAGACTAGCAAACTTGGTTTGCTAGAGATGCAGTGCCTGGTGTCAGAGGCCCGTGGCCCCTTAGAGACTAGCAAACCTGGTTTGCTAGAGATGCAGTGCCTGGTGTCAGAGGCCTGTGGCCCCTTAGAGACTAGCAAACCTGGTTTGCTAGAGATGCAGTGCCTGCTGTCAGAGGCCTGTGGCCCCTTAGAGACTAGCAAACCTGGTTTGCTAGAGATGCAGTGCCTGGTGTCAGAGGCCTGTGGCCCCTTAGAGACTAGCAAACCTGGTTTGCTAGAGATGCAGTGCCCGGTGTCACAGGCCTGTGGCCCCTTAGAGACTAGCAAACCTGGTTTGCTAGAGATGCAGTGCCTGGTGTCAGGCCCCTGTGGCCCCTTAGAGACTAGCAAACCTGGTTTGCTAGAGATGCAGTGCCCGGTGTCACAGGCCTGTGGCCCCTTAGAGACTAGCAAACCTGGTTTGCTAGAGATGCAGTGCCTGGTGTCAGGCCCCTGTGGCCCCTTAGAGACTAGCAAACCTGGTTTGCTAGAGATGCAGTGCCTGGTGTCAGAGGCCTGTGGCCCCTTAGAGACTAGCAAACCTGGTTTGCTAGAGATGCAGTGCCTGGTGTCACAGGCCTGTGGCCCCTTAGAGACTAGCAAACCTGGTTTGCTAGAGATGCAGTGCCTGGTGTCACAGGCCTGTGGCCCCTTAGAGACTAGCAAACTTGGTTTGCTAGAGATGCAGTGCCTGGTGTCAGAGACCTGTGGCCCCTTAGAGACTAGCAAACCTGGTTTGCTAGAGATGCAGTGCCTGGTGTCAGGCCTGTGGCCCCTTAGAGACTAGCAAACTTGGTTTGCTAGAGATGCAGTGCCTGGTGTCAGGCCTGTGGCCCCTTAGAGACTAGCAAACTTGGTTTGCTAGAGATGCAGTGCCTGGTGTCAGGCCTGTGGCCCCTTAGAGACTAGCAAACCTGGTTTGCTAGAGATGCAGTGCCTGGTGTCAGGCCTGTGGCCCCTTAGAGACTAGCAAACCTGGTTTGCTAGAGATGCAGTGCCTGGTGTCAGAGGCCTGTGGCCCCTTAGAGACTAGCAAACTTGGTTTGCTAGCGATGCAGTGCCTGGTGTCAGAGACCTGTGGCCCCTTAGAGACTAGCAAACCTGGTTTGCTAGCGATGCAGTGCCTTGTGTCAGAGACCTGTGGCCCCTTAGAGACTAGCAAACTTGGTTTGCTAGAGATGCAGTGCCTTGTGTCAGAGACCTGTGGCCCCTTAGAGACTAGCAAACTTGGTTTGCTAGCGATGCAGTGCCTTGTGTCAGAGACCTGTGGCCCCTTAGAGACTAGCAAACTTGGTTTGCTAGCGATGCAGTGCCTTGTGTCAGAGACCTGTGGCCCCTTAGAGACTAGCAAACTTGGTTTGCTAGCGATGCAGTGCCTTGTGTCACAGGCCTGTGGCCCCTTAGAGACTAGCAAACTTGGTTTGCTAGCGATGCAGTGCCTTGTGTCACAGGCCTGTGGCCCCTTAGAGACTAGCAAACTTGGTTTGCTAGAGATGCAGTGCCTTGTGTCACAGACCTGTGGCCCCTTAGAGACTAGCAAACTTGGTTTGCTAGAGATGCAGTGCCTTGTGTCACAGACCTGTGGCCCCTTAGAGACTAGCAAACTTGGTTTGCTAGCGATGCAGTGCCTTGTGTCAGAGACCTGTGGCCCCTTAGAGACTAGCAAACTTGGTTTGCTAGCGATGCAGTGCCTTGTGTCACAGACCTGTGGCCCCTTAGAGACTAGCAAACCTGGTTTGCTAGAGATGCAGTGCCTGGTGTCACAGGCCTGTGGCCCCTTAGAGACTAGCAAACCTGGTTTGCTAGAGATGCAGTGCCTGGTGTCAGAGGCCTGTGGCCCCTTAGAGACTAGCAAACCTGGTTTGCTAGAGATGCAGTGCCTGGTGTCAGAGGCCTGTGGCCCCTTAGAGACTAGCAAACCTGGTTTGCTAGAGATGCAGTGCCTGGTGTCAGAGGCCTGTGGCCCCTTAGAGACTAGCAAACCTGGTTTGCTAGAGATGCAGTGCCTGGTGTCAGAGGCCTGTGGCCCCTTAGAGACTAGCAAACCTGGTTTGCTAGCGATGCAGTGCCTGGTGTCAGAGGCCTGTGGCCCCTTAGAGACTAGCAAACCTGGTTTGCTAGCGATGCAGTGCCTGGTGTCAGAGGCCTGTGGCCCCTTAGAGACTAGCAAACCTGGTTTGCTAGCGATGCAGTGCCTGGTGTCAGAGGCCTGTGGCCCCTTAGAGACTAGCAAACCTGGTTTGCTAGCGATGCAGTGCCTGGTGTCAGAGGCCTGTGGCCCCTTAGAGACTAGCAAACCTGGTTTGCTAGCGATGCAGTGCCTGGTGTCAGAGGCCTGTGGCCCCTTAGAGACTAGCAAACCTGGTTTGCTAGCGATGCAGTGCCTGGTGTCAGAGGCCTGTGGCCCCTTAGAGACTAGCAAACCTGGTTTGCTAGAGATGCAGTGCCTGGTGTCAGAGACCTGTGGCCCCTTAGAGACTAGCAAACCTGGTTTGCTAGAGATGCAGTGCCTGGTGTCAGACCTGTGGCCCCTTAGAGACTAGCAAACCTGGTTTGCTAGAGATGCAGTGCCTTGTGTCACAGACCTGTGGCCCCTTAGAGACTAGCAAACTTGGTTTGCTAGCGATGCAGTGCCTTGTGTCAGAGACCTGTGGCCCCTTAGAGACTAGCAAACTTGGTTTGCTAGCGATGCAGTGCCTTGTGTCAGAGACCTGTGGCCCCTTAGAGACTAGCAAACTTGGTTTGCTAGCGATGCAGTGCCTTGTGTCAGAGACCTGTGGCCCCTTAGAGACTAGCAAACTTGGTTTGCTAGCGATGCAGTGCCTTTTGTCAGAGACTAGCAAACCTGGTTTGCTAGCGATGCAGTGCCTTGTGTCAGAGGCCTGTGGCCCCTTAGAGACTAGCAAACCTGGTTTGCTAGCGATGCAGTGCCTTGTGTCAGAGGCCTGTGGCCCCTTAGAGACTAGCAAACCTGGTTTGCTAGAGATGCAGTGCCTGGTGTCAGGCCCCTGTGGCCCCTTAGAGACTAGCAAACCTGGTTTGCTAGAGATGCAGTGCCTGGTGTCACAGGCCTGTGGCCCCTTAGAGACTAGCAAACCTGGTTTGCTAGAGATGCAGTGCCTGGTGTCAGAGGCCTGTGGCCCCTTAGAGACTAGCAAACCTGGTTTGCTAGAGATGCAGTGCCTGGTGTCAGAGGCCTGTGGCCCCTTAGAGACTAGCAAACTTGGTTTGCTAGAGATGCAGTGCCTGGTGTCACAGGCCTGTGGCCCCTTAGAGACTAGCAAACCTGGTTTGCTAGAGATGCAGTGCCTGGTGTCACAGGCCTGTGGCCCCTTAGAGACTAGCAAACCTGGTTTGCTAGAGATGCAGTGCCTGGTGTCACAGGCCTGTGGCCCCTTAGAGACTAGCAAACCTGGTTTGCTAAAGATGCAGTGCCTGGTGTCAGGCCCCTGTGGCCCCTTAGAGACTAGCAAACCTGGTTTGCTAGAGATGCAGTGCCTGGTGTCACAGGCCTGTGGCCCCTTAGAGACTAGCAAACCTGGTTTGCTAGAGATGCAGTGCCTGGTGTCAGAGGCCTGTGGCCCCTTAGAGACTAGCAAACCTGGTTTGCTAGAGATGCAGTGCCTGGTGTCACAGGCCTGTGGCCCCTTAGAGACTAGCAAACCTGGTTTGCTAGAGATGCAGTGCCTGGTGTCACAGGCCTGTGGCCCCTTAGAGACTAGCAAACCTGGTTTGCTAGAGATGCAGTGCCTGGTGTCACAGGCCTGTGGCCCCTTAGAGACTAGCAAACCTGGTTTGCTAGCGATGCAGTGCCTGGTGTCACAGGCCTGTGGCCCCTTAGAGACTAGCAAACTTGGTTTGCTAGCGATGCAGTGCCTGGTGTCAGAGACCTGTGGCCCCTTATAGACTAGCAAACTTGGTTTGCTAGCGATGCAGTGCCTGGTGTCAGAGACCTGTGGCCCCTTAGAGACTAGCAAACTTGGTTTGCTAGCGATGCAGTGCCTGGTGTCAGAGACCTGTGGCCCCTTAGAGACTAGCAAACTTGGTTTGCTAGCGATGCAGTGCCTGGTGTCACAGACCTGTGGCCCCTTAGAGACTAGCAAACTTGGTTTGCTAGAGATGCAGTGCCTGGTGTCAGAGGCCTGTGGCCCCTTAGAGACTAGCAAACTTGGTTTGCTAGAGATGCAGTGCCTGGTGTCAGAGGCCTCTGGCCCCTTAGAGACTAGCAAACTTGGTTTGCTAGAGATGCAGTGCCCGGTGTCAGAGGCCTCTGGCCCCTTAGAGACTAGCAAACTTGGTTTGCTAGAGATGCAGTGCCTGGTGTCAGAGGCCCGTGGCCCCTTAGAGACTAGCAAACCTGGTTTGCTAGAGATGCAGTGCCTGGTGTCAGAGGCCTGTGGCCCCTTAGAGACTAGCAAACCTGGTTTGCTAGAGATGCAGTGCCTGCTGTCAGAGGCCTGTGGCCCCTTAGAGACTAGCAAACCTGGTTTGCTAGAGATGCAGTGCCTGGTGTCAGAGGCCTGTGGCCCCTTAGAGACTAGCAAACCTGGTTTGCTAGAGATGCAGTGCCCGGTGTCACAGGCCTGTGGCCCCTTAGAGACTAGCAAACCTGGTTTGCTAGAGATGCAGTGCCTGGTGTCAGGCCCCTGTGGCCCCTTAGAGACTAGCAAACCTGGTTTGCTAGAGATGCAGTGCCTGGTGTCAGAGGCCTGTGGCCCCTTAGAGACTAGCAAACCTGGTTTGCTAGAGATGCAGTGCCTGGTGTCACAGGCCTGTGGCCCCTTAGAGACTAGCAAACTTGGTTTGCTAGAGATGCAGTGCCTGGTGTCAGAGACCTGTGGCCCCTTAGAGACTAGCAAACCTGGTTTGCTAGAGATGCAGTGCCTGGTGTCAGGCCTGTGGCCCCTTAGAGACTAGCAAACTTGGTTTGCTAGAGATGCAGTGCCTGGTGTCAGGCCTGTGGCCCCTTAGAGACTAGCAAACTTGGTTTGCTAGAGATGCAGTGCCTGGTGTCAGGCCTGTGGCCCCTTAGAGACTAGCAAACCTGGTTTGCTAGAGATGCAGTGCCTGGTGTCAGGCCTGTGGCCCCTTAGAGACTAGCAAACCTGGTTTGCTAGAGATGCAGTGCCTGGTGTCAGAGGCCTGTGGCCCCTTAGAGACTAGCAAACTTGGTTTGCTAGCGATGCAGTGCCTGGTGTCAGAGACCTGTGGCCCCTTAGAGACTAGCAAACCTGGTTTGCTAGCGATGCAGTGCCTTGTGTCAGAGACCTGTGGCCCCTTAGAGACTAGCAAACTTGGTTTGCTAGAGATGCAGTGCCTTGTGTCAGAGACCTGTGGCCCCTTAGAGACTAGCAAACTTGGTTTGCTAGCGATGCAGTGCCTTGTGTCAGAGACCTGTGGCCCCTTAGAGACTAGCAAACTTGGTTTGCTAGCGATGCAGTGCCTTGTGTCAGAGACCTGTGGCCCCTTAGAGACTAGCAAACTTGGTTTGCTAGCGATGCAGTGCCTTGTGTCACAGGCCTGTGGCCCCTTAGAGACTAGCAAACTTGGTTTGCTAGCGATGCAGTGCCTTGTGTCACAGGCCTGTGGCCCCTTAGAGACTAGCAAACTTGGTTTGCTAGAGATGCAGTGCCTTGTGTCACAGACCTGTGGCCCCTTAGAGACTAGCAAACTTGGTTTGCTAGAGATGCAGTGCCTTGTGTCACAGACCTGTGGCCCCTTAGAGACTAGCAAACTTGGTTTGCTAGCGATGCAGTGCCTTGTGTCAGAGACCTGTGGCCCCTTAGAGACTAGCAAACTTGGTTTGCTAGCGATGCAGTGCCTTGTGTCACAGACCTGTGGCCCCTTAGAGACTAGCAAACCTGGTTTGCTAGAGATGCAGTGCCTGGTGTCACAGGCCTGTGGCCCCTTAGAGACTAGCAAACCTGGTTTGCTAGAGATGCAGTGCCTGGTGTCAGAGGCCTGTGGCCCCTTAGAGACTAGCAAACCTGGTTTGCTAGAGATGCAGTGCCTGGTGTCAGAGGCCTGTGGCCCCTTAGAGACTAGCAAACCTGGTTTGCTAGAGATGCAGTGCCTGGTGTCAGAGGCCTGTGGCCCCTTAGAGACTAGCAAACCTGGTTTGCTAGAGATGCAGTGCCTGGTGTCAGAGGCCTGTGGCCCCTTAGAGACTAGCAAACCTGGTTTGCTAGCGATGCAGTGCCTGGTGTCAGAGGCCTGTGGCCCCTTAGAGACTAGCAAACCTGGTTTGCTAGCGATGCAGTGCCTGGTGTCAGAGGCCTGTGGCCCCTTAGAGACTAGCAAACCTGGTTTGCTAGCGATGCAGTGCCTGGTGTCAGAGGCCTGTGGCCCCTTAGAGACTAGCAAACCTGGTTTGCTAGCGATGCAGTGCCTGGTGTCAGAGGCCTGTGGCCCCTTAGAGACTAGCAAACCTGGTTTGCTAGCGATGCAGTGCCTGGTGTCAGAGGCCTGTGGCCCCTTAGAGACTAGCAAACCTGGTTTGCTAGCGATGCAGTGCCTGGTGTCAGAGGCCTGTGGCCCCTTAGAGACTAGCAAACCTGGTTTGCTAGCGATGCAGTGCCTGGTGTCAGAGGCCTGTGGCCCCTTAGAGACTAGCAAACCTGGTTTGCTAGCGATGCAGTGCCTGGTGTCAGAGGCCTGTGGCCCCTTAGAGACTAGCAAACCTGGTTTGCTAGCGATGCAGTGCCTGGTGTCAGAGGCCTGTGGCCCCTTAGAGACTAGCAAACCTGGTTTGCTAGCGATGCAGTGCCTGGTGTCAGAGGCCTGTGGCCCCTTAGAGACTAGCAAACCTGGTTTGCTAGCGATGCAGTGCCTGGTGTCAGAGGCCTGTGGCCCCTTAGAGACTAGCAAACCTGGTTTGCTAGCGATGCAGTGCCTGGTGTCAGAGGCCTGTGGCCCCTTAGAGACTAGCAAACCTGGTTTGCTAGCGATGCAGTGCCTGGTGTCACAGGCCTGTGGCCCCTTAGAGACTAGCAAACTTGGTTTGCTAGCGATGCAGTGCCTGGTGTCAGAGACCTGTGGCCCCTTCGAGACTAGCAAACTTGGTTTGCTAGCGATGCAGTGCCTTGTGTCAGAGACCTGTGGCCCCTTCGAGACTAGCAAACTTGGTTTGCTAGCGATGCAGTGCCTTGTGTCAGAGACCTGTGGCCCCTTCGAGACTAGCAAACTTGGTTTGCTAGCGATGCAGTGCCTTGTGTCAGAGACCTGTGGCCCCTTCGAGACTAGCAAACTTGGTTTGCTAGCGATGCAGTGCCCGGTGTCAGAGACCTGTGGCCCCTTCGAGACTAGCAAACTTGGTTTGCTACCGATGCAGTGCCCGGTGTCACAGACCTGTGGCCCCTTCGAGACTAGCAAACCTGGTTTGCTAGCGATGCAGTGCCCGGTGTCACAGACCTGTGGCCCCTTCGAGACTAGCAAACCTGGTTTGCTAGCGATGCAGTGCCTTGTGTCAGAGACCTGTGGCCCCTTAGAGACTAGCAAACCTGGTTTGCTAGAGATGCAGTGCCTGGTGTCAGGCCTGTGGCCCCTTAGAGACTAGCAAACCTGGTCTGCTAGAGATGCAGTGCCTGGTGTCAGGCCTGTGGCCCCTTAGAGACTAGCAAACCTGGTTTGATAGAAATGCAGTGCCTGGTGTCAGGCCTGTGGCCCCTTAGAGACTAGCAAACCTGGTTTGCTAGAGATGCAGTGCCTTGTGTCAGAGACCTGTGGCCCCTTAGAGACTAGCAAACCTGGTTTGCTAGAGATGCAGTGCCTGGTGTCAGAGACCTGTGGCCCCTTAGAGACTAGCAAACCTGGTTTGCTAGAGATGCAGTGCCTGGTGTCAGACCTGTGGCCCCTTAGAGACTAGCAAACCTGGTTTGCTAGAGATGCAGTGCCTTGTGTCACAGACCTGTGGCCCCTTAGAGACTAGCAAACTTGGTTTGCTAGCGATGCAGTGCCTTGTGTCAGAGACCTGTGGCCCCTTAGAGACTAGCAAACTTGGTTTGCTAGCGATGCAGTGCCTTGTGTCAGAGACCTGTGGCCCCTTAGAGACTAGCAAACTTGGTTTGCTAGCGATGCAGTGCCTTGTGTCAGAGACCTGTGGCCCCTTAGAGACTAGCAAACTTGGTTTGCTAGCGATGCAGTGCCTTTTGTCAGAGACTAGCAAACCTGGTTTGCTAGCGATGCAGTGCCTTGTGTCAGAGGCCTGTGGCCCCTTAGAGACTAGCAAACCTGGTTTGCTAGCGATGCAGTGCCTTGTGTCAGAGGCCTGTGGCCCCTTAGAGACTAGCAAACCTGGTTTGCTAGAGATGCAGTGCCTGGTGTCAGAGGCCTGTGGCCCCTTAGAGACTAGCAAACCTGGTTTGCTAGAGATGCAGTGCCTGGTGTCAGAGGCCTGTGGCCCCTTAGAGACTAGCAAACCTGGTTTGCTAGAGATGCAGTGCCTGGTGTCAGAGGCCTGTGGCCCCTTAGAGACTAGCAAACCTGGTTTGCTAGAGATGCTGTGCCTGGTGTCAGGCCCCTGTGGCCCCTTAGAGACTAGCAAACCTGGTTTGCTAGAGATGCAGTGCCTGGTGTCAGGCCCCTGTGGCCCCTTAGAGACTAGCAAACCTGGTTTGCTAGAGATGCAGTGTCTGGTGTCAGGCCCCTGTGGCCCCTTAGAGACTAGCAAACCTGGTTTGCTAGAGATGCAGTGCCTGGTGTCAGGCCCCTGTGGCCCCTTAGAGACTAGCAAACCTGGTTTGCTAGAGATGCAGTGCCTGGTGTCAGGCCCCTGTGGCCCCTTAGAGACTAGCAAACCTGGTTTGCTAGAGATGCAGTGCCTGGTGTCAGGCCCCTGTGGCCCCTTAGAGACTAGCAAACCTGGTTTGCTAGAGATGCAGTGCCTGGTGTCAGGCCCCTGTGGCCCCTTAGAGACTAGCAAACTTGGTTTGCTAGCGATGCAGTGCCTTGTGTCAGGCCTGTGGCCCCTTAGAGACTAGCAAACTTGGTTTGCTAGAGATGCAGTGCCTTGTGTCAGAGACCTGTGGCCCCTTAGAGACTAGCAAACTTGGTTTGCTAGCGATGCAGTGCCTGGTGTCAGGCCCCTGTGGCCCCTTAGAGACTAGCAAACCTGGTTTGCTAGAGATGCAGTGCCTGGTGTCAGGCCCCTGTGGCCCCTTAGAGACTAGCAAACCTGGTTTGCTAGAGATGCAGTGCCTGGTGTCAGGCCCCTGTGGCCCCTTAGAGACTAGCAAACCTGGTTTGCTAGAGATGCAGTGCCTGGTGTCAGGCCCCTGTGGCCCCTTAGAGACTAGCAAACTTGGTTTGCTAGCGATGCAGTGCCTTGTGTCAGGCCTGTGGCCCCTTAGAGACTAGCAAACTTTGTTTGCTAGAGATGCAGTGCCTTGTGTCAGAGACCTGTGGCCCCTTAGAGACTAGCAAACTTGGTTTGCTAGCGATGCAGTGCCTTGTGTCAGAGACCTGTGGCCCCTTAGAGACTAGCAAACTTGGTTTGCTAGCGATGCAGTGCCTTGTGTCAGAGACCTGTGGCCCCTTAGAGACTAGCAAACTTGGTTTGCTAGCGATGCAGTGCCTTGTGTCAGAGACCTGTGGCCCCTTAGAGACTAGCAAACTTGGTTTGCTAGAGATGCAGTGCCTTGTGTCAGAGACCTGTGGCCCCTTAGAGACTAGCAAACCTGGTTTGCTAGAGATGCAGTGCCTTGTGTCAGAGACCTGTGGCCTCTTAGAGACTAGAAAACCTGGTTTGCTAGAGATGCAGTGCCTGGTGTCAGGCCTGTGGCCCCTTAGAGACTAGCAAACCTGGTTTGCTAGAGATGCAGTGCCTGGTGTCAGGCCTGTGGCCCCTTAGAGACTAGCAAACTTGGTTTGCTAGCGATGCAGTGCCTTGTGTCAGGCCTGTGGCCCCTTAGAGACTAGCAAACCTGGTTTGCTAGAGATGCAGTGCCTGGTGTCAGGCCTGTGGCCCCTTAGAGACTAGCAAACCTGGTTTGCTAGAGATGCAGTGCCTGGTGTCAGGCCTGTGGCCCCTTAGAGACTAGCAAACCTGGTTTGCTAGAGATGCAGTGCCTGGTGTCAGGCCTGTGGCCCCTTAGAGACTAGCAAACCTGGTTTGCTAGAGATGCAGTGCCTTGTGTCAGGCCTGTGGCCCCTTAGAGACTAGCAAACCTGGTTTGCTAGAGATGCAGTGCCTTGTGTCACAGACCTGTGGCCCCTTAGAGACTAGCAAACTTGGTTTGCTAGAGATGCAGTGCCTTGTGTCAGAGACCTGTGGCCCCTTAGAGACTAGCAAACTTGGTTTGCTAGCGATGCAGTGCCTTGTGTCAGAGACCTGTGGCCCCTTAGAGACTAGCAAACTTGGTTTGCTAGCGATGCAGTGCCTTGTGTCAGAGACCTGTGGCCCCTTAGAGACTAGCAAACTTGGTTTGCTAGCGATGCAGTGCCTTGTGTCAGAGACCTGTGGCCCCTTAGAGACTAGCAAACCTGGTTTGCTAGAGATGCAGTGCCTGGTGTCAGGCCTGTGGCCCCTTAGAGACTAGCAAACAGGTTTGCTAGAGATGCAGTGCCTTGTGTCAGAGACCTGTGGCCCCTTAGAGACTAGCAAACCTGGTTTGCTAGAGATGCAGTGCCTGGTGTCAGGCCTGTGGCCCCTTAGAGACTAGCAAACCTGGTTTGCTAGAGATGCAGTGCCTGGTGTCAGGCCTGTGGCCCCTTAGAGACTAGCAAACTTGGTTTGCTAGAGATGCAGTGCCTTGTGTCAGAGACCTGTGGCCCCTTAGAGACTAGCAAACTTGGTTTGCTAGAGATGCAGTGCCTTGTGTCAGAGACCTGTGGCCCCTTAGAGACTAGCAAACTTGGTTTCCTAGAGATGCAGTGCCTTGTGTCAGAGACCTGTGGCCCCTTAGAGACTAGCAAACCTGGTTTGCTAGAGATGCAGTGCCTTGTGTCAGAGACCTGTGGCCCCTTAGAGACTAGCAAACTTGGTTTGCTAGAGATGCAGTGCCTTGTGTCAGAGACCTGTGGCCCCTTAGAGACTAGCAAACCTGGTTTGCTAGAGATGCAGTGCCTGGCGTCAGGCCTGTGGCCCCTTAGAGCCTAGCAAACCTGGTCTGCTAGAGATGCAGTGCCTGGTGTCAGGCCTGTGGCCCCTTAGAGACTAGCAAACCTGGTTTGCTAGAAATGCAGTGCCTGGTGTCAGGCCTGTGGCCCCTTAGAGACTAGCAAACCTGGTTTGCTAGAGATGCAGTGCCTTGTGTCAGAGACCTGTGGCCCCTTAGAGACTAGCAAACCTGGTTTGCTAGAGATGCAGTGCCTGGTGTCAGAGTCCTGTGGCCCCTTAGAGACTAGCAAACCTGGTTTGCTAGAGATGCAGTGCCTTGTGTCACAGACCTGTGGCCCCTTAGAGACTAGCAAACTTGGTTTGCTAGCGATGCAGTGCCTTGTGTCAGAGACCTGTGGCCCCTTAGAGACTAGCAAACTTGGTTTGCTAGCGATGCAGTGCCTTGTGTCAGAGACCTGTGGCCCCTTAGAGACTAGCAAACTTGGTTTGCTAGCGATGCAGTGCCTTGTGTCAGAGACCTGTGGCCCCTTAGAGACTAGCAAACTTGGTTTGCTAGCGATGCAGTGCCTTTTGTCAGAGACTAGCAAACCTGGTTTGCTAGCGATGCAGTGCCTTGTGTCAGAGGCCTGTGGCCCCTTAGAGACTAGCAAACCTGGTTTGCTAGCGATGCAGTGCCTTGTGTCAGAGGCCTGTGGCCCCTTAGAGACTAGCAAACCTGGTTTGCTAGAGATGCAGTGCCTGGTGTCAGGCCCCTGTGGCCCCTTAGAGACTAGCAAACCTGGTTTGCTAGAGATGCAGTGCCTGGTGTCACAGGCCTGTGGCCCCTTAGAGACTAGCAAACCTGGTTTGCTAGAGATGCAGTGCCTGGTGTCAGAGGCCTGTGGCCCCTTAGAGACTAGCAAACCTGGTTTGCTAGAGATGCAGTGCCTGGTGTCAGAGGCCTGTGGCCCCTTAGAGACTAGCAAACTTGGTTTGCTAGAGATGCAGTGCCTGGTGTCACAGGCCTGTGGCCCCTTAGAGACTAGCAAACCTGGTTTGCTAGAGATGCAGTGCCTGGTGTCACAGGCCTGTGGCCCCTTAGAGACTAGCAAACCTGGTTTGCTAGAGATGCAGTGCCTGGTGTCACAGGCCTGTGGCCCCTTAGAGACTAGCAAACCTGGTTTGCTAAAGATGCAGTGCCTGGTGTCAGGCCCCTGTGGCCCCTTAGAGACTAGCAAACCTGGTTTGCTAGAGATGCAGTGCCTGGTGTCACAGGCCTGTGGCCCCTTAGAGACTAGCAAACCTGGTTTGCTAGAGATGCAGTGCCTGGTGTCAGAGGCCTGTGGCCCCTTAGAGACTAGCAAACCTGGTTTGCTAGAGATGCAGTGCCTGGTGTCACAGGCCTGTGGCCCCTTAGAGACTAGCAAACCTGGTTTGCTAGAGATGCAGTGCCTGGTGTCACAGGCCTGTGGCCCCTTAGAGACTAGCAAACCTGGTTTGCTAGAGATGCAGTGCCTGGTGTCACAGGCCTGTGGCCCCTTAGAGACTAGCAAACCTGGTTTGCTAGCGATGCAGTGCCTGGTGTCACAGGCCTGTGGCCCCTTAGAGACTAGCAAACTTGGTTTGCTAGCGATGCAGTGCCTGGTGTCAGAGACCTGTGGCCCCTTATAGACTAGCAAACTTGGTTTGCTAGCGATGCAGTGCCTGGTGTCAGAGACCTGTGGCCCCTTAGAGACTAGCAAACTTGGTTTGCTAGCGATGCAGTGCCTGGTGTCAGAGACCTGTGGCCCCTTAGAGACTAGCAAACTTGGTTTGCTAGCGATGCAGTGCCTGGTGTCACAGACCTGTGGCCCCTTAGAGACTAGCAAACTTGGTTTGCTAGAGATGCAGTGCCTGGTGTCAGAGGCCTGTGGCCCCTTAGAGACTAGCAAACTTGGTTTGCTAGAGATGCAGTGCCTGGTGTCAGAGGCCTCTGGCCCCTTAGAGACTAGCAAACTTGGTTTGCTAGAGATGCAGTGCCCGGTGTCAGAGGCCTCTGGCCCCTTAGAGACTAGCAAACTTGGTTTGCTAGAGATGCAGTGCCTGGTGTCAGAGGCCCGTGGCCCCTTAGAGACTAGCAAACCTGGTTTGCTAGAGATGCAGTGCCTGGTGTCAGAGGCCTGTGGCCCCTTAGAGACTAGCAAACCTGGTTTGCTAGAGATGCAGTGCCTGCTGTCAGAGGCCTGTGGCCCCTTAGAGACTAGCAAACCTGGTTTGCTAGAGATGCAGTGCCTGGTGTCAGAGGCCTGTGGCCCCTTAGAGACTAGCAAACCTGGTTTGCTAGAGATGCAGTGCCCGGTGTCACAGGCCTGTGGCCCCTTAGAGACTAGCAAACCTGGTTTGCTAGAGATGCAGTGCCTGGTGTCAGGCCCCTGTGGCCCCTTAGAGACTAGCAAACCTGGTTTGCTAGAGATGCAGTGCCTGGTGTCAGAGGCCTGTGGCCCCTTAGAGACTAGCAAACCTGGTTTGCTAGAGATGCAGTGCCTGGTGTCACAGGCCTGTGGCCCCTTAGAGACTAGCAAACCTGGTTTGCTAGAGATGCAGTGCCTGGTGTCAGGCCTGTGGCCCCTTAGAGACTAGCAAACCTGGTTTGCTAGAGATGCAGTGCCTGGTGTCACAGGCCTGTGGCCCCTTAGAGACTAGCAAACTTGGTTTGCTAGAGATGCAGTGCCTGGTGTCAGAGACCTGTGGCCCCTTAGAGACTAGCAAACCTGGTTTGCTAGAGATGCAGTGCCTGGTGTCAGGCCTGTGGCCCCTTAGAGACTAGCAAACTTGGTTTGCTAGAGATGCAGTGCCTGGTGTCAGGCCTGTGGCCCCTTAGAGACTAGCAAACTTGGTTTGCTAGAGATGCAGTGCCTGGTGTCAGGCCTGTGGCCCCTTAGAGACTAGCAAACCTGGTTTGCTAGAGATGCAGTGCCTGGTGTCAGGCCTGTGGCCCCTTAGAGACTAGCAAACCTGGTTTGCTAGAGATGCAGTGCCTGGTGTCAGAGGCCTGTGGCCCCTTAGAGACTAGCAAACTTGGTTTGCTAGCGATGCAGTGCCTGGTGTCAGAGACCTGTGGCCCCTTAGAGACTAGCAAACCTGGTTTGCTAGCGATGCAGTGCCTTGTGTCAGAGACCTGTGGCCCCTTAGAGACTAGCAAACTTGGTTTGCTAGAGATGCAGTGCCTTGTGTCAGAGACCTGTGGCCCCTTAGAGACTAGCAAACTTGGTTTGCTAGCGATGCAGTGCCTTGTGTCAGAGACCTGTGGCCCCTTAGAGACTAGCAAACTTGGTTTGCTAGCGATGCAGTGCCTTGTGTCAGAGACCTGTGGCCCCTTAGAGACTAGCAAACTTGGTTTGCTAGCGATGCAGTGCCTTGTGTCACAGGCCTGTGGCCCCTTAGAGACTAGCAAACTTGGTTTGCTAGCGATGCAGTGCCTTGTGTCACAGGCCTGTGGCCCCTTAGAGACTAGCAAACTTGGTTTGCTAGAGATGCAGTGCCTTGTGTCACAGACCTGTGGCCCCTTAGAGACTAGCAAACTTGGTTTGCTAGAGATGCAGTGCCTTGTGTCACAGACCTGTGGCCCCTTAGAGACTAGCAAACTTGGTTTGCTAGCGATGCAGTGCCTTGTGTCAGAGACCTGTGGCCCCTTAGAGACTAGCAAACTTGGTTTGCTAGCGATGCAGTGCCTTGTGTCACAGACCTGTGGCCCCTTAGAGACTAGCAAACCTGGTTTGCTAGAGATGCAGTGCCTGGTGTCACAGGCCTGTGGCCCCTTAGAGACTAGCAAACCTGGTTTGCTAGAGATGCAGTGCCTGGTGTCAGAGGCCTGTGGCCCCTTAGAGACTAGCAAACCTGGTTTGCTAGAGATGCAGTGCCTGGTGTCAGAGGCCTGTGGCCCCTTAGAGACTAGCAAACCTGGTTTGCTAGAGATGCAGTGCCTGGTGTCAGAGGCCTGTGGCCCCTTAGAGACTAGCAAACCTGGTTTGCTAGAGATGCAGTGCCTGGTGTCAGAGGCCTGTGGCCCCTTAGAGACTAGCAAACCTGGTTTGCTAGCGATGCAGTGCCTGGTGTCAGAGGCCTGTGGCCCCTTAGAGACTAGCAAACCTGGTTTGCTAGCGATGCAGTGCCTGGTGTCAGAGGCCTGTGGCCCCTTAGAGACTAGCAAACCTGGTTTGCTAGCGATGCAGTGCCTGGTGTCAGAGGCCTGTGGCCCCTTAGAGACTAGCAAACCTGGTTTGCTAGCGATGCAGTGCCTGGTGTCAGAGGCCTGTGGCCCCTTAGAGACTAGCAAACCTGGTTTGCTAGCGATGCAGTGCCTGGTGTCAGAGGCCTGTGGCCCCTTAGAGACTAGCAAACCTGGTTTGCTAGCGATGCAGTGCCTGGTGTCAGAGGCCTGTGGCCCCTTAGAGACTAGCAAACCTGGTTTGCTAGCGATGCAGTGCCTGGTGTCAGAGGCCTGTGGCCCCTTAGAGACTAGCAAACCTGGTTTGCTAGCGATGCAGTGCCTGGTGTCAGAGGCCTGTGGCCCCTTAGAGACTAGCAAACCTGGTTTGCTAGCGATGCAGTGCCTGGTGTCAGAGGCCTGTGGCCCCTTAGAGACTAGCAAACCTGGTTTGCTAGCGATGCAGTGCCTGGTGTCAGAGGCCTGTGGCCCCTTAGAGACTAGCAAACCTGGTTTGCTAGCGATGCAGTGCCTGGTGTCAGAGGCCTGTGGCCCCTTAGAGACTAGCAAACCTGGTTTGCTAGCGATGCAGTGCCTGGTGTCAGAGGCCTGTGGCCCCTTAGAGACTAGCAAACCTGGTTTGCTAGCGATGCAGTGCCTGGTGTCAGAGGCCTGTGGCCCCTTAGAGACTAGCAAACCTGGTTTGCTAGCGATGCAGTGCCTGGTGTCAGAGGCCTGTGGCCCCTTAGAGACTAGCAAACCTGGTTTGCTAGCGATGCAGTGCCTGGTGTCAGAGGCCTGTGGCCCCTTAGAGACTAGCAAACCTGGTTTGCTAGCGATGCAGTGCCTGGTGTCAGAGGCCTGTGGCCCCTTAGAGACTAGCAAACCTGGTTTGCTAGCGATGCAGTGCCTGGTGTCAGAGGCCTGTGGCCCCTTAGAGACTAGCAAACCTGGTTTGCTAGCGATGCAGTGCCTGGTGTCAGAGGCCTGTGGCCCCTTAGAGACTAGCAAACCTGGTTTGCTAGCGATGCAGTGCCTGGTGTCAGAGGCCTGTGGCCCCTTAGAGACTAGCAAACCTTGGTTTGCTAGCGATGCAGTGCCTTGTGTCACAGGCCTGTGGCCCCTTAGAGACTAGCAAACTTGGCTGGTTTGCTAGCGATGCAGTGCCTTGTGTCACAGGCCTGTGGCCCCTTAGAGACTAGCAAACTTGGTTTGCTAGCGATGCAGTGCCTTGTGTCACAGGCCTGTGGCCCCTTAGAGCAAACTTGGTTTGCTAGCGATGCAGTGCCTTGTGTCACAGGCCTGTGGCCCCTTAGAGACTAGCAAACTTGGTTTGCTAGCGATGCAGTGCCTTGTGTCACAGGCCTGTGGCCCCTTAGAGACTAGCAAACCTGGTTTGCTAGAGATGCAGTGCCTTGTGTCACGAGGCCTGTGGCCCCTTAGAGACTAGCAAACCTGGTTTGCTAGAGATGCAGTGCCTTGTGTCACAGGCCTGTGGCCCCTTAGAGACTAGCAAACCTGGTTTGCTAGCGATGCAGTGCCTTGTGTCAGAGACCTGTGGCCCCTTAGAGACTAGCAAACCTGGTTTGCTAGCGATGCAGTGCCTTGTGTCAGAGACCTGTGGCCCCTTAGAGACTAGCAAACCTGGTTTGCTAGCGATGCAGTGCCTTGTGTCAGAGACCTGTGGCCCCTTAGAGACTAGCAAACCTGGTTTGCTAGAGATGCAGTGCCTGGTGTCAGAGACCTGTGGCCCCTTAGAGACTAGCAAACCTGGTTTGCTAGAGATGCAGTGCCTGGTGTCAGAGACCTGTGGCCCCTTAGAGACTAGCAAACCTGGTTTGCTAGAGATGCAGTGCCTGGTGTCAGAGACCTGTGGCCCCTTAGAGACTAGCAAACCTGGTTTGCTAGAGATGCAGTGCCTGGTGTCAAGGCCTGTGGCCCCTTAGAGACTAGCAAACCTGGTTTGCTAGAGATGCAGTGCCTGGTGTCACAGGCCTGTGGCCCCTTAGAGACTAGCAAACCTGGTTTGCTAGAGATGCAGTGCCTGGTGTCAGCAGGCCTGTGGCCCCTTAGAGACTAGCAAACCTGGTTTGCTAGCGATGCAGTGCCTGGTGTCAGAGGCCTGTGGCCCCTTAGAGACTAGCAAACCTGGTTTGCTAGCGATGCAGTGCCTGGTGTCAGAGGCCTGTGGCCCCTTAGAGACTAGCAAACCTGGTTTGCTAGCGATGCAGTGCCTGGTGTCAGAGGCCTGTGGCCCCTTAGAGACTAGCAAACCTGGTTTGCTAGCGATGCAGTGCCTGGTGTCAGAGGCCTGTGGCCCCTTAGAGACTAGCAAACCTGGTTTGCTAGCGATGCAGTGCCTGGTGTCAGAGGCCTGTGGCCCCTTAGAGACTAGCAAACCTGGTTTGCTAGCGATGCAGTGCCTGGTGTCAGAGGCCTGTGGCCCCTTAGAGACTAGCAAACCTGGTTTGCTAGCGATGCAGTGCCTGGTGTCAGAGGCCTGTGGCCCCTTAGAGACTAGCAAACCTGGTTTGCTAGCGATGCAGTGCCTGGTGTCAGAGGCCTGTGGCCCCTTAGAGACTAGCAAACCTGGTTTGCTAGCGATGCAGTGCCTGGTGTCAGAGGCCTGTGGCCCCTTAGAGACTAGCAAACCTGGTTTGCTAGCGATGCAGTGCCTGGTGTCAGAGGCCTGTGGCCCCTTAGAGACTAGCAAACCTGGTTTGCTAGCGATGCAG